>NW_020950239.1:1283091-1383225 GCF_900497805.2 Vombatus ursinus | reverse complement strand
CAACTGTAGGTGAATGGCCCATGGTCTGAAAGACACAAATCTGAAAACATATGGTCCAAATATATGGAGAATTAAAAGTGATGTCAGGATGGGAGAAAGCAAAGAAAGAAAGCAAGAGCCCCATTAGAATAACTTACATTTGACATATAGGATCATCTATTCTTGTTACTTTCCCAAGCTTCCACTCTGATTCCAGTTCCTTTGGGAGGATCAGTTGCTACTGAGAAGTAACAAGACTTTTGCAGGTAGAAGTTTTCTACCCTTGGCCAGAGACTGACTTTTACTCCAATTATAACAAAAGACTTGAAAGGATACTTAACTAATGACTAGGCTAAATAGTTTACCTATCTTTAAGAAAATCTATTGCACTGAAATTCTCTTCCTCAAACCAAACTGAAGATGTTTCTGATTTAATTTCAGTTGTTTTGGGATATGGAATGACTACACATTCAGGTCAAAACAGCAAGATATCATACACTAGCATTGTGCTTATGTCTTTTACTGACCATTTGCTCTGATTATAGAAATTTACTGTAAAAGGTAAAGCAGGGACAAAATTTATACCATGTATGACAGGATAAAACAACCTTAGATTTCAGATAATACACAGTTTTCCAACCATGCAATATCAATTCCACATCATGGCCAGAATCAGGAGTAGTAAGGTGGGTAACATTCCCTTCCAAAGGAACACAATGGGGAAACTGAGCCAGAAGGGATCCCATCTTAGACAGAGGCCAAAATTGTCCTCTCAGTTTTTCCCAATGCAGACCTCCACCTGAATCGTATTCTCTCTGAGTAGCTTGTTGTATTTCTCTCAGATGGTAGATTATTGTTTATGGATGGATTATTATGATCCATTAGACAACTCAAAATAAAATCATTTATGGTCCCATAAGTTTTTGCTTCAAAGAGCAAATTTAACTAGTCACCACTTGGGGAAAAATTTACCAGGACTTATATCTCAGATTTAAATTTGTCCTGGTGCAAATAATTAAGCCAATATTATAGATCATGTCTATATACTTGCAAATTCTCAGCAAACCAAGTTCATTGTTTAGGAACTCCATAATCCGAGCAAGTTTCTTTGGCAAGTTTACAAAGTAAAGTGGGATCAACAGGGACCCCAGAGAAGGGGCTCCCTATTCACCTGATTCACCCTTAGTGCTATGGGCTGTGCCATGGGGACTGCTCTGAATGAGCAGAACCAATCTGGATAAGGCTTTCACTTCATCATCCCCTCCTTTCCACACACACACACACACACACACACACACACACACACACAGAGAGTAATCAATTACCAGCTTTAGGTTTCAGCATGAAAACAATAACCAACAACCTTACAGTTTTCATAAGTGATAGACAAATTGTTTTAGCTGTAACACAAACAATAAACTTGACATGATATCAATTGCATTTCCAGATCACATGAAAATTATTCATATAGGGATGGGCTTACCAGTTGTAAAGGCTGGCTGCTTCTTTACCTTGACCCATCAGCTTCCCTCTCTCCACACAGTTGCTGGGGGGTGTGGGGGGTGATGAGCAGGACCTGCTGAACTTTCAGGCTTTGTGGGCGGGTGACAGGTTGCCCCAGGGCCCAGGGCCCTTATCAGTGGGGCCCATGCTGTGGCTGCTACCCCTCCCCCCTCCTTCCTTTTGGTGGGTGGGGGAGGGTGAATTTGAGGGTGGGGAAGGAAGTGTGAAACTCTCTTCTCCTAGTCTGATCTGGGATGACAGATGTTAACAGAAAAACTCAAGGCTGTTTGCAATCCCCTACTGAGACACCCTCTTGACTCATGTGAAGGGAGTGACAGAAGGAAGTGATCTGGATTGTAAGGAGGTATTTTAAAACTCCTTAATGATCAATAACAAAACCTCCAGAATCAGCTAAGATGTTTTTAGCTGTTCTAACTTTTCACTATAGCCTTAGCCTGGTCAGAACCAGGACTTCAGGAAGAAGAATCTTAAGAATTTTTTTTTTAACTTTTACTCAAACTTTCTTTGCTTCTACATCCAACATATGGCATTGAACTTTCTAGACAAGTGAGTTGGGCCTTGGTGCCTCACACCTTCTCCCTGGTCCTGGAGAGCTTCAAGGCTTCACTTTTAAGGCATCTCTTTTTGAGATCTTTTTTTTTGTGAGGCAATTGGGGTTAAGTGACTTACCCAGAGTCACACAGCTAAGTGAATGTTATGTGTCTGAGGCCAGATTGGAACTCAGATCCCCCTGACTCCAGGGCCAGTGCTCTATCCACTGCACCTAGCTGCCCCTTCTTTTTGAGATCTTGTAATCAGAATTTATTCCCATTTTGCAGGAGACTGCCTAATGGGAATCGAGTTACACAGAAACTTTCCTCCTTATATGAGACAGAGAATAGTTAAATACTAGTCAACCTACCTCTATTTGATTTGTGGGGAAAGGGTTCCCCTTTTTTTCCTTTGTCTGCCTCTCCACATTCAGAACCTGACCAGAATTTCAATGAGGAGAGAGAGAGAGAGAGAGAGAGAGAGAGAGAGTTTTTAAGTGACATTTTTTTCTTTCCAAAAGTTTCCAAACCATTTATTTATAATTTATTTTTCTTTCTCTTTTGCAGCTGCAATCAGGGAGGGAGGAAAAAGGGAAGAGAAAGAAAAAGAGGCATTCCAAGAAAAGTCCAGCTATAGCACTTAGAAGCTTCCTTTGCTTGCTGGCTGCATTTTAAATGTTACAGGATGTTAGATTATACAGAGACACTCACTCGAGACACACACAAACATAGAACAGATTAACATGATGAACAGACAGGGTGATGCACATAATTATGGGGAAAATCCAAAAGCTCAGAGAGGAGTGTCAGAAATCCCCTGCACAAATGAGACATTTTTTCTTGGTCCTTGAGATCATATTCAGGCCAGGCAAAGAGCTTCCCTTTCGAAGGTCTTGGAGACTAAATTTTTTTGTTTGTTTTTTTTTCCCCCAGTTCTAACATAGGGTCAAACCTCAGGGAAGTGACACTGAGCTCGGCTGTGAGGATCCAGTGGCCAGGAATCTGGAAGAGAAGGGAGATCCTGCCAGATACAGGCATGGGGATGGGGAGTCCCTCCATGAAGGAAGATCCCAGGGTGTAGAGGGAAGTAAGCCTCAGGAAAGCAAAAGCACCTGCAGTCTTCCCAATTACCTATCATCCTAGAGAACAGAGAGAATTTGGCATATGCTTCCAGATAGAGTGTCCCTCATGCTTTGAAAGATCTGCCCATGTCCAAGACAGCCTAGTAACTGACCCAAATGAAACCTGACAGTGTAAGGCCAGAAATGCACCTCCAAGCCTTCCTAGGTGCTTGGAGAGCAACCCCAACTGCAGAGTGAGAAAGGGATAGAGAGAGAGAGGGGAGGCTTACATACATTCCAGTCTTAGCTGGAGAAGAGCTTGAGCTTAGGCAGTTTTCCTGGTCAGAGAACCACATGTTGCAGTCTAAGGGTCTTGGAAACCCTGAAATGCAAGGATGAAGGGCTCAGGTCTGCCTCGAAAGAATTCAACCACTCAAGTCTTCTTTTTATCCAAGTAGTTTATTAAAACACTGGTCGGGGTGGGCAAGATTCCTAGTGAACGTGCACAATACTGTGACGCCAATGTAAGCCGGTCAGATTTTAAGAATCTAAGCCACAAAATACTTTTATGGGGGGATAAGGCAAAAAATGAGAGAGAATAGAATAAATGGGGAGGAGTGAATAGGATGGAGGGAAATACAGTTAACAATAGTAACTGTGAAAAAAATTTTGAAGCACGTTTCTCTGATAAAGGCCTCATTTTTCTAACATATAGAGAACTGAGTCAACTTTACAAAAATAAGAACCATTCTCCAATTGATAAATGATCAAAAGGGGCAGCTAGGTGGCACAGTGGATAGAGCATCAGCCCTGGAGGCAGGAGCTGAGTTCAAATCCAGCCTCAGACACATAATATTCACTTAGTTGTGTGACTCTGCCTCACGAAAAAAAAAAAAAAGATCTCAAAAAGAGGTGCCTCTAAAATAACACTTATAAGCTGTGTGACCCTGGGCAAGTTACTTAACCCCATTGCCTAATCAAAAAGAAAAAACAGATAAATGATCAAAAGATATGATCAGTTTTCAGATGAAGCTATGTATAGCCATATGAAAAATATTCTAATTCACTATTCATTGGAGAAATGCAAATTATAACAATTCTGAGTTACTACTGTATACCTATTAGATTGCCTAATAAGACAAAAAAAGTAAATGACAAATGTTGGACAAAACATGGGAAAAATGAGATGTTAGCACTGTTGGTGGAGTTGTGAATTGATTCAACCATTCTGTAGAACACTTTAGAACTATGGCCAAAGGGCTATAAAACCCTTTGACCTAGCAACACCACTACTTGGTCTGTATCCCAAAATAAATTTTAAAAAAAGGAAAAGGACCCATATGTACAAAAATATTTATAGCAGCTCTTTTCTGGGAGTAAAGAATTAAAGTCGATGGGATGCCCATCAATTGGGGAATGGCTGAACAAGTTGTGGTACGTGATTATGATGGAATACTATTGTACTATAAGAAATGATGAGCAGGATGCTCTCAGCCAAACCTGGAAAAACTTGCATGAGCTGATGCAAAGTGAAACGTACTGTGTACAAAGTAACAGCAATATTGTAAGATATCAGCTCTGAGTGACTTAGCAATTCTGAGCAATATAACAATCCAAGACAGCTCTGAAAAATTTATGATGAAAAATGCTATTCATCCTCAGAGAATGTACTATTGGTGTCTGAATACAGATTGAAGCATTCTTTTTTTTAACTTTATTTTTCTTGAGTTTTTTTTTCTTGTCTATGTTTTTTTTTTCACATGTCTATTATGAATATGTTTTGCAAAACTCCCCATGTGTAGCGTATATGGAATTGCTTACCTTTCCAATGTGGGGGTAGGTAGGGTGGGAGTGGGGAGCATGAAAGGGAGAGAATTTGGAATTCAAAGTTTTAAAAATGAATGTTAAAATTGCTTTTTACATATAACTGGGGAAAATAAAATGCTAAATAATTAAAAGAGAAAGAAATAATGAGCAGTCTAGAAAAACTTTTATGAATTGATGCAAAATGAAGCAAGTGGAACTAGGTAGCAGAAATACTGTATGATGATACAAATGTATTAAAAAAATCTACCATCCAAAAATAAATAAAAGTCAGGCTCAACCCCAAAGGAAAGATCAGATTGCTTATTAATATAGGGATTTGGGGAGTAAATTAGACAAACAAAAATTACTAGAGAAGAAAACTCTTCTTCTAACACTTCATCATGGCCAGGATGTAACCTTGGGTCATCTTTCCAATGAACTAAAAGCTCTAGCTGCTACTGCCATGCTGGAGAAATTCCCAGGATGGCAATGGAAACAGAGTCTGCTTTTCAGGGACCAGCCCCAGTAAATATGTATAGTGGTCATGCATAGATGGGTTGTGATCTAAATATTGATAGAGAAAGCTTATTCTAGTGAAACATCAAATGACAAATGTAAAGAACTACATTGTGTTGAGTTCATTATGCAATGAAATGCCATTGTATACAAGTCAATTGGGGGCAAAGCAGGACCCTAATCCTTTTAGTGACTGGGAAATTAACACTATCAGGAAGTTTTGCATAAATGGACAATGTCATCTAGCAATAATATGTGTAATTCTATTTTACAATGGTCATAGATAGTATATATATATAACTATAAATATATATGGATATGGTCATACACAAATATCAATGTGTACATGGGTGTATAAATGTATATCAATCAATCAAAATTTACTTTGTGTCTACTTTGTTCTAGGAACTGTACCAAGTCCTGAAATAGTTTGATGCCTAGGACTCAAATTGGAGGGAGGTTTTAGACTTGCCATCAGGATTTTGCTCTGTGGGAACTGAGCTAAGCTATGAACCTAGGCTCTTTTCTCTCCCTAGGACCTGAGGTAGTAGAAAGGAGGAAAGGGTTAATGCCTCCCATATGGTGCAAGAAGTAAATTTGTATATCTGTTATTATGATTTTTCAAATACATATTACTTTGGAAAAGGTCCAGAGATATATACACATGTATACATAGGTACTGTATGTAAATATGTTTCATTTATTCACATAGGTATTATATACACGTATATGTTTGAATATATACATAAAATTAAGTGTTTCTATCTTGGGATAGAAGTATATGTAAGTGACATCCAATTCCTTGGGCTACAGGAAAATGATTTTGCAGGTGAAGTTTGCCTAGTCTGAGCATCACCAATTCTCCCTGTGAGTTACCAGTGAGGTGCCCAACACTAGGTATGGATACAAAATGAGGCACACTAGTTTTGATATGCAATATAGAATTTGTTCTTATTGTTTTTGATAATAATAAATAACTTAATTGATATACTCCACATGGGTTCTAATGAATGGAAAGTCACTTTAAGGGTTGTTTTAGTTGCTTGAATTTGAAAATCTCATTTTAGTAATTATATTTCTCAGCATTCTGCTAGTTGCTGCTGGAGCAGGTACATAGAGGTGCAGAGGAGCTTTTCCCCTTTGGAAAGTAAAGAGAAAAGCAAGGGCAAGAGGCCCCTGAAAAGCATCATTTGTGAGACTGTAGATTAGAGTTCCATCTGAAGCATTGAACTGTCTTTCATAATCAAGGAAAATGCCCACTTTATGAAGAGGGTGGGTTGCATAAACATCGTGATGTGAATAGGAAAGGTGAAAGTCATTTTGAAATTCGAATGCTACAAGGGTACACGTATCCCCAGGTAACCTGTGGACATTGGCCTTCCTTCTGATTGATTCTTTGCAGATGCCCACTTCTCACTCTGTTTTATTCCCCACCTCTCCTTCCCAATAGTGTTTCCTCTCAGTGGGCTCCAGTATTATGGATCCCAATGAGATCCTTCATCCAATCAGACTCCTTCAGAGACAGTGCATGTCTGACTCAGTTTTCCATAGAATGGAAATCTACCTTTCCAATGTGTCTTTCCCTTCCTGGAGGGGAAAAAAAAATGAGAGATTTAATCTTCTACTCCTTACTCAATTCCCATGACATTGTCTTTTTCATGGAGTACATACCCACTTTCCCACAGTCTTTTTTTTCCCTCACAACCATTTTCCAGGGGAAGCACAAATATTGAAAAAAAAAAAAAGTTTTTGGCATCCATGTTCTTAAACTTCGGGAGAAAAATTCAGTGAAAATTTTGACTAAGGCATTCATGTGCTATTGAACCCATCTCAGAACTATGACACAAACTTACTTTCAGGGATTGAGAAGCAGTGGATGGCCGGGACCAGAAATGAGCCATACCCTCCCCACATCCTAAGCAGATGGATTCTAAGACTCAAGCCACCATCCCAGTCTAACCAGAGAAATGAAAGTCTTGGGACTCAGGGATCACGGACTGAGGTATGATTCTACCCCATGAATGTGCTTCATTTAGATTTAGATTTTTTTTTTTTAGATTTTGTTGTTTTTGTTTGTTTCATTTTAATAATGCATTTTCTTTTCTATTTCTGGGTTGATGGCTGGTTGTTCCAGGTTCAGCTGCATTCCAATACCCACCTTCACTCCCACTCCCAGGCCAGGTTATCAGGATTGTGGCTTTTAACCAAGAAGTCTCCATGTGACATAGGCTAAATTCTGATGCAAAGGACAACACTGTGCCTCTCCATCCAGCGCAGAGGATCACTGGAGAGGCCCAGAGTCTGTCCTGCCTCCCCATCTCTAGTCTTCTTGAAAAGATTAAAAAGCTGCTGTCATGTATTTTGGCCCTGGGGGACCATGGAACCTGATAGCCCTAGAGCTGAACCTGAGCTCTTTCATACACAGACCCTGGATGATGGGGGCTCCCATCTACTCCTATTTCTTTTCTTTCAGTTGTGTTGTAGGAATTTATTTTAATTAATCTACAGTTAACTAAAATGGAATTCATGATAAAAATGGAAGATACTTAAAGAACGATGTGGAGAATGGTCTTTGCATGTACTCTAAGCTATCAATGCATGTAAAACTAATGGTTACAGCAAAAAAAACAACTTCACATTAAAATTGTGCTTTTTACTTTTTTTATTTTTTTACACAATTGCAAAGGAAATACATGAAAGGCCTAAAATCTTGATTATTATTACTTTTTGGACCAAATACTCAGTTTCCTGGAAATTTATTGATGTGTAGAACTTCTTACACAATAGACTCTTTCAAGTAAGAAATATTGGGGTTTAAAAAGAAATTAAAACAAAGAAGTGGGTGTTTTAGAAGTGTCCAAAACATGCTCAGAACAAAGAATGAGGGGAAAATGGTTTTAGTCACTGATTATTTCTTTATTATCAAACTCACTCATCCCTCCCAACTCCAACTTACATAATCTTTAAGATAAAAAAAGGTTTAAATATTTTAAAAATAATTAAAATAAATAAAATTCAGGTTTAAAAAAGAACACTCAAGTTAAAAAGCATCTTCACATCACGCTTTGCTATGAACAGATGTGTGAGATGAAATACCGCTGATGTCACAATGGCTTCAAGCTAAATAAAAATTGATTCCCATAACAATAGTGACAGCTCTAAAAGGTGGAGTGGGTTTCTGTTTTTACTTAATTTTAAATTCCTGAAATGGGAGGGGAGAAGCAGGAAGAGGGTGGGGTTGAGAGTTCATTTTCTATTAAAATGTAGAAGTTATAGAAAAAAAAAATCTAAGTGTAAAAATACATGACTGTAATAGGACTTCATAAGCAGTAGCTAAAGAACCCAAACTCTTCAGTGAAATGGCCAATTTATCCAGCAGAAAGTTGGCAAATTCCCATCCATTCATCCTCTTCCAAAAAAAAAAGAGAAAAAGAAATCATAGTGAGAATTTTGATATTTGAAATAGTTCTAAATAAGTTGTCTGTAGGACAACTGACTCAGCTTTCTTTTAGACTATTTCCAGATTTTTCTCTTTTCAAAGATGTTGACTTGTTAACTCATCCTTGCTCACTTGATATCCTTCTCTCTGTACCACTTCCCCTGAGTACAAAGGCAAGTAAGGCTCACAGTTTCTTAATATTCCTCAAAACTGTCTCATTCCCATAAAAGGTCACCTTATAAAAAAGAGTTAAAATTCATAGTCTTTATCGGCCATGTCAATGGCCCAGGCAAACTTCTCTCGCTGAGTTTTGTTATAGATTTTCTCAGTTGGGATCCCCCACTTCTTACACCAAGCAACTGAGATCTTGGAATCTAAATAGTTGAGTTTGGAGGTTCCCAAGGTAATCTGTTTGTTCTCCTTTCTGTCTGTGGCCAGAATCTCCAGTATTGTCAACCACTCCTTCAGCCTCTGCACGGCCTTCTTCTTAGTCTCTGCCACCTTTTCAGATTTGACATTCTTTCGGACTTTGGCCTCGGCTTTGGCACTTTTCAGATCTCTTCGGGCCTCAGCCAGCTGGTCCTTCTTGGCATCAATCTTAGTCTGCAGGTTCGGCATGGACTTCTCAAAAGTCTTTGGTGGTGTTCTCTGATGGTTACACAGAACGGCAACAACTCTGTTAGCTCGGTTGTAAGAAAGTATCTTTGCTGGGATATTTTCATCGGGGTCGATGAGCTCCTTTAGCTGCTGCTGTAGAGTGATGGAGGCATTGTATGTACGGAAGACTTTGGCTGTCAAGCCCTCCACTAGATCTTGAAGGTGTTTATTGAGGATTCTGGTATTCAGTCTGTCAAAAAGATCATCCTCAGGCAGCTTGTTTTCCATAAATAGCTGAAGGTTCTTAAAAACCCTTTTCTCAACAGGGACCTTGTTGTAGTATTGTATGGAATGCTTCCCTAAGAAATCAAATTCAACTCCATATTCTTGGCCATCTATCTCTGGATGTAAGTTAATGTGCTCTACTCGGAGGGAGCAGCAGCCCACAGTATCAGCTGTCTCCCCTTCTTTTTCATTACCGGCTCTCAGAGCAAGTTTGTCAATGAAGTATAATGCTACAGTCCTCTGCCGGACTTTCATTTCCTTGGAATTCTAATTTTCTTGATGTTGTTCCGGATCTTGTCTACACACTTTTTCAATCTTCAGGTTGTCTCATACTTCTATCAATCCTTCTCCTCCCTGATTCGTGAGCTGGGGTTCAACATAATGTACTTGATGGATCCTTGGATACTCTCAGACCAGGACGCCAGTCAGGTGACCTTGTGATCGTGTCGAACTTCTTTCCATTTATGTCCAGGGGGAGGAGAAGGAACTTTGGCACCTTTGCTGCAGTTGATAATTATATCTTCAGGCATAATCGGCCTTTTCAACATTCCCATCTTGGGATGGTTGCCACGGCCCCTGAAAAGACCTGGAGGCTCAATCTTAAAGTCGGCAATTCTCTCTCTGTGATTGTCCATCCCACAGAAACCATACTCTTTAATAGCCTTTCATTTTCATCTCTGATTTTCAGCTTCTCTTCCTTGCTCATTTGCTTCCTTGCTTCTGACTGGGCTTTGAAATACTGGCTTATCTGGTTGAAGTCACACTTGCTGAGACTGGTGATATTATTTCTCTCTTCATTTGTCATTTGCTTTCTCCAATCCTTGAAGAAATTTTCCCTAAAGGTATTCTGAGTAGTGTATTCATGGTCAGGCATTTTCTGCTTTGGGACTCAGCTTGGGACTTTACCATCATAGTAGAACTTGATATTTTCTGGCAGAGGCTCATAACGTGGAGCCAACACAGAACTTTTATGTTCCAGGAATTTCCACTTAATGTCTTCGGTCTGGGGCTCTTCCTCCCACCATTTCCATTTTTGCTCCTGCTCTCTCTTCAGCTCGTTATCTGCATCAGGAAATTTGTTATCTTTGTTCTTTATTTTTATTTTATTTTATTTTATTCATTTATTTTTGCTTTGTTGCCCTCCTCTTCCTCTGCTTTCTGCTTCTTCACCTTTTTGATGTCTTCTGGTTTTATTTGCTTGGTTTAGAATCGGCAGCAGCATCCTCTCGAGGTCTCTTTCAAGATTTGATACCTTCTTTAGATCAAGCAAAATAACCATCATTATCTGGTACATCTTTAATACGAGGTGGACTAGAGGAACCATCCTCTTTCTTCTTTATTTTTGCATCTCCAGATGGTTTTCCTTTTTCTTCCTTCATTTCTCCTTGTCTCTATCTTTGTGTTTGTCTTTTTCTCTGAGCTGCTATCTTTGTGTTTGCTTTTCTCTGTGTTTCTTCTTGGAAGTATCTTTGTGCTCACCATTGCTGTGCTTGGACTTTTCCAGGTCTTTTCTTCTCCTCCTAATGCTTTTTGTCTCTGTGTCCTTGATTTGTGTGTTTGGGAGAATCACTCACTTGGAAATCCTCATTGATCTGAAAGTCACTGTGTAGCTGATCCATGTTCTTGTTGGCCTTAGCCATGGGTGGGAGTGGGAAGGGTGTGGGTGAGAGGAGGCTCAGACTCCAGGGCGGACCCTTCTGCTAGAACTGGTCACAGGAACTAGTGCTGCTTGCTGTCTCCATTGTCTTTATCCAGTTCCCAGTTAAAGTACCAGGTGGGAAATAAATGCTTGAGGTACCAAGGTTTGACCCAAGCACCTCAGCAAAGTTCTAGGACAGAGGTAACAGCTAGTAAGAATGAGAGTGCAGACCAGGAGTTACAAATTTGGAATGTGTAATGCAATTCTTAAATAAAAATATACATTTTTCTTTAAAAAAAAAGGAACGTTAAGAAGAAATAATAATTAAAAAAGAAAATAAATATGAATAAGAAATAAATGGGTAATTGGTATTCAATTACTTATGACAATTTAAGGGGAAAAAACACTTTGAAAGAGAGAAACAGTGACATGCAGCACTAATTGTGTGACCTTGGATGAATCATTGAACCTCTCTGAGCCTCAAATGGCTCCAACTATTAAAATTTCCCCCATTGCTCTTTCTTTAATAGATAGCCGGGGCCATCTGCAGTCATCCTGATCTATGTGATTTATGAAGCCACTGGACCCAGATGACTCTAGAAGAGAAAGTGAGGCTGGTGACCCTGCACAGCCCTCCCTCACCCAAAGCCAGTTTCATGCAAGTCATGCCATCATATCCCTGATGTCATGGCCCTCTTCAAGAATGAAAAATCACAAAATGTGAGTAGTCTGAACTATCCAAATGGGGACCCAGCTGGTCAGTTCCAGTTGGACAACTCAGCTCCTCTTCTCCTCTCCTCTCCAAAAATGGGATATCATACCCTTACCTGAAGGTGTACCGCCCAAAGGAAGGTAAATATTGATGGCTGAAACCAACTAGTTATCTTGGGGTTTACTGGCTAGATTTCTTTCTCAAAGACCTTGGCTTAAACCCAATTCACTGTGGATCTCATTAATTGGACAACAATAGGTCTGTGCCCCAATCACCAGTTAATGGTTATTTTTTGGGCCCTCCTGGCTCAGAGTGAATGTAAATGACATTTGTTTCTCTTTTGGCCAACAAGCCTGAGGGTCTTCCCCTCCAACTTTGATTTTTTTTATTGATTTATTAAAGGGGCCATCCCTTGACTCACTTCTTCAACAAGCCCATTCACTGAATGGATGTTGCCTCACTCAAAGTGACAAACCACACAATGTCTAGCCTTAACAGAGCAGTTTTGGCATGAATTGCCTAGGTGTGAACACCATTTGAACACTTAGGCCCATTACCAGATATAGTTACAAATGTGAGAACCCACATAGGTGAGAACTCCCCCAAAGCAGAGGCCAGAAGTGCTACCTAGCCATAGGAGTTTACACTTCGGTGATAGAGTGAAGGGTGGGGCTAAACAAGGGAAGCCCTATAAAAGAACCCAGCACTTCAGTCCTGCACTCTTCTTTGCTTCCTGAGCTCAGAAGAAAGAGCTACAGTTGCCCTACTTGAGTGGACTATCCTTGAAGAAAGGACATGAGAGGGTAAGCTTCTCTTGAAAAGATTTTTCTCCACTATACATTTAGAAAGATGGAAATATCTCAGTTCAGTAAATTGATTGTAACTTTAGGAAATGACAAAATATATACAAATTTAATTAACGAGTAAGCAGTTTTGGGGAAAATAATAGTGATTTGGTGTTTTACCTACCTTATTGATATCTCAAATAATTAAAAATGTAACTGTGCTGACCCTTGGAAATGAGATATTATCCCAAAAGTAACAAATAAGCTAAGCTAAACTAGTAACCTTTGAAGGACTTAGAAGAAACCAAAGAAGTTTATTTTTCAGAACATGGTGACCCTGATTTGGGAGATAAGAGGAGTAGAAGGTAGGAGGAATAAATTGCAGCAAATGGGTTCACCTCTAAGGCTATCAGGTTCCATGGTCCCTTGTGCCACAATGTATGAATAAATGACAACAGCTTTTTATCCTCTTCAGGATGGCTAGAGATGGGGAGATAGGACAGACCATCGGCCTCCTCAGTTATGCTCTGTTCTGGATGGAGGGACACAGAC
This sequence comes from Vombatus ursinus, assembly GCF_900497805.2. Lineage (NCBI taxonomy): Eukaryota > Metazoa > Chordata > Mammalia > Diprotodontia > Vombatidae > Vombatus > Vombatus ursinus. The sequence continues at coordinate 1,369,800 of NW_020950239.1, read as the reverse complement.
ATGTTTCCTGGATAAAATGGGAATGGAGCTGTACCTAGAAAAACCAACCATCAACACAGAAATAGAAAAAGAAAGTTTATTGTAAAAAAAAAAAAAGACTAGAGATGAGGCACACCCATAAGGTGGTGTATCATATTTCTCAGCCCATGATGTCTGAGTTCTTGGACTCCCATTTTCCTGGTTATGTTGGGAGTGTCGCTTGAAACTTGATATCTGTGATCCATTTACTTAGGATATGGGGAGGATATGGCTCCATTCTGGTCTAGGTCATCCACTGCTTCTTAATTCCTGCAAATAAATCTGTCCCATAGGTTTGAGATGTGTTGTATTGCACAAGAATGCCCTCGTCAAAATTTTCACTGATTTTGTCTCCCCAGGCCTAGGAACATGGATGCCAAAAACTTGCTTGAAAGCCTCAAAGTGGAAATCACCTGTTTCATGTGCTTCGGCTATTTCACTGACCCAGTGATTGTCAAATGTGGCCATACCTTCTGCAAAGAGTGTCTTCTCAGCTGCTGGAAGGAAGACCATAAACCAATAATCTGCCCAAATTGCAAGGCAATCATTAAATTTGGAGACTTCTTGTACAATAGGAGGCTGCAGGATCTGGCTATAATTGGCAAGATGCTTAGACCTCATTTTCTGCAGAGCATCAGGGACCTAACCATCTGTGAGAAACATGGGAAAGAAGAGACCTTGTTCTGTGAGGAGGACTACAGACCCTTGTGTGGGCCTTGCTTTTTAACCACAGAGCACAAGGAGCACAAAGTCCTTTCCCTGGAAAAGGCTGCTGGTCAGTGCATGGTAAGATGGTCTGTTCCCTTTCAGTCTCGAAGAGGTAGAGTATCTGCTCATTCAACTGTCTCCATGATCAGTTGGGGACATTCTTGGTGTAAAACAGAGACTGGGCTAAGACTTGTTTTTTTTTTTTTTTCTTGCAGGAAAAGCTCCAGGCAACATGGAATATTTTAAAGAGTAAGAAGGAGAAATTTCAAATGGAATTGGAATGGGGGAAAATGAGAGTGGCACAGTGGGAGGTAAGTATCTGGCTTTTTTTTTTTTTTTGTAGTGATAGAAGTGGAAGGTGCCATGGCTCCTGAAAGCTCTTCTCAGCTGACATTGTAACTGATGTAAAGATGCATAAGAAATAATTTCTATAAAGGAACAGACTCAGATTAAGGGTGAAAGTTCTCAAAATTGTTGTTCATGAACATTTTGATTCTCCAATAACAGTAAACCTTTTCAAAAGGATAATTTATAGGGGAGAGAGGAGGGGAAAATTTAGAACCCCAAATTTTATAAAAGTGAAAGTTGAAAACTAAAAATAAATAAATTAAAAAAGAAAATAATTATCTACATATATATGTATAAGAAGAAAAATATTCTAGTTGGCTTTAGACAGTTTTGGAAAGAATCAGTGTCTAGTATACATTTGGGCACTCTTCATTTAATCCTTTGTATAAAAGACTGTCTCTGGCCTTTCCATCATGAGCTATTCCTTAGGAAAAGAGTCTTAAAGAGAGACTGTACCTTACTGTGCTACAAGGGAACAAATTGAGGCAGGCAGAGAGTAAAGCTGTGCCTGTCCACGTGGATCATGTATGCACTCAGGAGGACAGAAGCACGCATGTTTGATGCTGACCTGGACCCTGACACTCATTGACTTTTCTTCCCTTCCTTCATCCCCATTCCTTGGGTGATAGGTGGAGGGCCAGTCTCTCAAAGACTTGGTTGTATCTGAATATGAGAAAATGCACCAGTTCTTTGTGGAGGAAGAACAGCTCCGATTGCAAAGCCTGGGTGAGGAAACGAGACACCACGTGGCAGCCGAGGAGAGCAAGGCCAGCCAGGCCCAAGACACCCTCAATTTGCCCGCGGACTCAGAGAAGCGGCCTGTGCGAATGCTGCAGGTGAGTGCTTGGCCTAGAAGCCTAACTCTGCTGCAGATGGGAGCAGTGGGAGCTGCTGCCCTGTCCCCTCCAGAGGGCTGCAGGAAGGGCCAGTTCCCTTTTGTTCATTTGCCTCTCCCAAACACGTTTGTGCTTTTCTGGGCAGGGCTTGGTGGGGATCCGGGGTAGCCAGACAATAAGGAGAGCAGGGGTCCTCAAAGGGTGAGCCGTGAAAGCCTGAGGGGGCTATGACCTTAGCTAGGTCTGCTCCATGTGGCTGAGAACTTAACACTGTAGTCAAGTATGAGCATGCTCACTCTCCAGTAGTGGGCCATGGTTCCTCAGAGCAAAGCATAATACTGTGTGCTGAGCAAAAAGAAAAAGAAAAAAGATCCATTATCAAAGTAAACATTTATAAAGGACATACTAGTCACCTGGTACTTTGTTAGTCCCTGGGAAAGAAACTCCAAGGAATTAAACAATCCCCTCACCCCAGGAGCTTTTCATTTAATCCTAAAATAAGATGAGGATACTTATAAGTAAATAAAGAGGGAATAAAAGAAGAATCCACAAAAGTTAATTTGAAAGCTGAGACTATAGAAGTTGAGGATTGGGAAAAGGTGAAGGAGAGGATGGAATTATCCTAGGTCTTGAAAAAGAGAACACCTCCCTGAGGCAGAATTGAGAAGACACTGCATTGCAGGAGTGGGGGATGGCCAGGCAAAGGCTCAGAAAGTTTGAAGACATTATGAAATGCTGGGGGTCACTTTGATTTCAAATAGAGCTTATACTAAGACTTGGTGTTTCTTGTGGGAGGAGACCCAAAGGATATGGAATACTTTAAGGGGAAAAAAGGATAATATTCAAATAGAATTGGAAATGGGTGTGAGAGAGAAGTGCAATGTAAAGTCAGTGTCTCTGTCTTTTTCTTAGTAATAAAATTGTAAGTTTGATTTTTCTTCAAGGCCCTTCATAGAAGGAATAGTCAATGATGAATAAGGAAGAAAAAGTCCAATTGTTTAATAGAAGAGATTTGTATTAATAAGCAAAAGTAATAATATATTGTTGTTATTGATTCACATTTTACTGCCTATATATCTGTAGTAGAACTTCATTTTTAAGCTAATCTACTAAAATACGAACAAGAAGAATCAGTTTTCTGATGAGCTTTGGACAGTTTTGGAGAGAAACTCTCCATGCTGTACATTTGAGGACTCTTCCTGTAAAAGAAGAATCTTCCTCACTCCTTTCCATCATTAAGTACTCAGGAAAAGGGTTATTAAAGAATCAATTTATTTTAATGAACTTCTAAGTGGAAACTTTGTGGAAGACTAAAAAGAAAAGGTGTGTCTGTTGTCTTAGCTCATGAATCTGCTCAGATGGGCAATGGGAATTACTAGCTAGCACTCATGTTTGATGCTGACTGTGACATTTATTGACTCTTCATTTCTTGCCTTTATCCTAATTTCTTTGGTTATAGTTGGAAGGCCAAGCTATGAAACAGTCTGTTAAGTCTGAATTTGAGAAAAAGCACCAGTTCTTGTCAGAGCAAGAACAGCTCCATCTGCAAAGACTGGATCAGGAAATAAAAGACAACTTGGCAAAGTTTGAAGAGAGCAAGGCAAAAATGACCCAACAGATCCACAATCTGCAAATGGCGATGTCAGAAATAGAGAAAAATTTTGAGAAGCTTCCCATTGAAATGCTCCAGGTGAGTGATTGAAACAAAAACTGAGAATGATTAGAACAAGAGAAGAGAAGGTGGGGGGAGGGGTCATGATACCTCTATTCAAGTAATTCCTGTTTAGGCCCATGGGGATTAGACTTGTTTTTCAGAGGACAGAACTAGGGCCAATGGGTTGAATAATAACAATCATTGTTACTGAAATTAGGTTGGTGCTTTAAAAATCCAAAGTGTCTCACTTCTATTGTTTTAACTTTGAGTCACAATAATTCTTTGAGGTTGGAAAGCCATTTATTATTACCCCAATTCTAGAGAAGGACGGCCCTGAGCTTCAGAGCATTTGACAGGCTTGCTTAGTATCACATAGCTCTTTGGTGTCAGAGACAGCATTTGAGCTCATTTCTTGATGCCTCCAAATCTCTAATCTATGTACCAAGGGATGCTCTCACTGTGCAGAGATGTTGTCTAAAATGATTTGGTCTCCCTCTGGAGGTGGTGACTTCCCTACCAGAGGAAGACTTCAAATGTAGGCTGAGAGACTATTTTTCACAAATTCTATAGACATCATTCATGTATCATGGGTAGGCCTAGGTAATATTTAAGGTCCCTACTCATTCTAATATTCTTTTTCCACAATAAACAATCAGTATAACATAACCTCTCTAATGTAGGATAAGGAAGGATTTTTTGTTTGTTTGTTTGTTTTGTTTTGTTTTGTTTTGTTTTTTGCTTCTTCGGACTTTAGGATAACAATAGTAGAGTCAGTAGATCTTTGCTAAGATGATGACCTGGAATGCCACCTTACTTCAATCTTCTGGGCTTTATGCAAATTCCATCCATGGAAGATAAGACAATGTCGCTTTAATCTCAGAAACCACATTAGCCATTATACCCACTTTGATAAAGGATGTGCTGTAGTCTCCCAGACTCCCAACCTTTTTCCAGTTTCCTCATATGCTGTCCTCTTACTCCATGACAGCAATTGGTTGGCTCTGTGGGATGAATTTTCTGTACAAACCCAGGGAGAGGAGACATGGGCAAGAATAGTACTTCTTTAACAATGGGATGATTTCCCCATTTTACAAGGTGACCAGATGGCACCAGGCCAATGAAAAAGTGGCCGTGGGACGATTCTTTACAATTCTAGCATTCCCCCTTTTTTTGCAATAAATGTAGTTTTCTTGGAAAATAGTTGTCAGGGAGAAAAGAGACTGTGGGGAAGTGTGTATGTACTCCCTGAAAAAGACAACATTGTGTGAATTGAGTAAGGAGCAGAAGATTAAATCTTTCATTTGTTTCTTTCCTCTAGGATGCAAAAGGCACATTGGAAAGGTAGGTTTCCATTCTATGCACAGTCTGTGAAGGAGTCTGGTTGGATGAAGGGGCTCATTTGGATACATGGTACTGGAGTACACTGAGATATTTTTTAATCAAGATAGGTCCCTAAGATCTCTATGCAAACTTTTTGGCTGATTGTGTTTTATTTGTAGGAACGAGGAGCTACTTCTTCAAAATCCATTGGTTGCCTCACCCAGATGGACCAAGTACCCCATCCCTGGCATGACAGAAATGTTGCTGACTTTCTACAGTAAGTCACTCATATTGACCTCAATTAATGCTTCAGAATTCCCAGGAGCTCCATCACTGTTTGCAATGCTCTCTATATTGGCGCTCTATCTCTTATTGAGCTGAGCATGTCAGAGTTGCCTCTGAGAGATTACAAACTCTTTGAAGAAAGTATTCTCTAAAAGAATAGAACAGAGAGAATCCCTCTGGGAGTCGACTACTTTAAAAATGGGTTTTAAAATGCCAGTGTTGGAATGCATATCATTTTTGCCCTCTTACTTATATATTGTAAAATAATTACATCAATAGAATATTCTCTATATCTTTCACTACCTGCCGTACTGCTTGGCCAGAGTCAGTGCTTGATCAAAAATTGCTAAATATTCAACGAATGCTTTAAAACATAAAGTCTAATATGAAGCTAATACTGGGAGCATCCTAGAGATAACCCAACCCTATGATCCTCATTTTTAAGGAAACTGAGTTACTAGAAAACTAAGTCACTCACCCTAGTGAATATCAGAATATCAGAAATAGGACAACCTGAGAGTTATGGTATATTTCCAGCTGATGGGCATTGTGGCTGGAATCCCAAAGTGTGGGATTCTAGGAATTAGGGAATCCTTCTCTTAGTTATTAGACTCCAGGCTGTGGAACCCAAGGTAAATGATGCCTTTTCTTCCTTCTACAGGGGAGATAACTCTGGATCCCGCAACAGCCAATCCCCATCTCATCCTATCTGATGATTTGAAGAGTGTCAAATGTGTTTCTGTTCCACAGGATGTGCCTGACAACCCAGAAAGATTTGACGTTTCTCTCTGTGTCTTGGCTACTCAGAGATTCACCTCAGGGAAACACTATTGGGAAGTAGAGGTGGGGAATAAATCAGAATGGGAAGTGGGCATCTGTAAAGAATCAATCAGAAGGAAGGGCAATGTCTTCAACTTATCTAAGGATAGACATACCCTTGTAGCCTTGGAATTTGGAAATGACTTTCTCCTCTGGTGTTCATATTTTGTTATTCCTATAGGCCAACCTATTCATAAGATGGGCATTTTCCTTGATTATGAAAAAGGGCATATAGCATTTTACAATGCTACAGACGGAACTGTAATCCACAGTCCTCCAGATGATGCTTTTCAAGGGCCTCTTTGTCCTTTCTTTTCTCCTAGCTTTAGAAATGTGAAAATCGCTCCTGGACCTCTATGTATCTGCCCCAGGAGTAACTAGTAGAATGCTGAGAAACATGATAATGACTACAGTGAGATTTTCAAATTCAAGCAACTAAAAACAATACCCAAATGACTTTCCATTCGTTAGAACCCATGTGAAATATGTAAATAAAGTTATAAAAAAAGAACAAGTCCTCTCTTATTTATACTGTGTATCAAAACTAGTGTGCCTCATTTTGTATCAAAACCTAGTGTTGGATACCTCACTGTTAACTCACAGAGATAACTGGTGGTGCTCAGACTAGGCAAACTACACATGCATGATGATTTTCCTATAGCCCAAGGAATTGGATGACACGTATAATTGATCTTTCTAAGATATAAACACATAATTTTATACGTATATTCAAACATATATATGGATACATATATAATGCATGTGTATACTATATATGTGTGTATATATATATATACAGACATGTTTACATACATATAACTGTGTGTGTGTGTGTGTGTGTGTGTGTGTGTGTGTGTATGTAACTCTGGAACTTTTCCAAGGATTATTTATTTTAAAATTTATAACAGATATCGAATTTACTTCTTGCAACACATGGGGACATTATTAACCTTCTCCTTTCTACTAGCTCAGGCCCTAGGGTGGAAAAGGGACTTAGGTTCATAGTTGCATGTTGTATGTTCATTTTCCACAGAGTCATAGTCCTAATGGCAAGTCTAAAATCTCCTTCCAACTTGAGTCTCGCACCAATCTATCTCAAGACTTAGTATAGTACTTTGAACAAAATAAGTGCGCAATAAATGTTGAATGATGGAGATATATTCCTATACCCATGTACATGTGTGTGTGACCATATCCATCCATATATATTTATAGACGTACATATACTGTATATGACCCCTGTAAAATAGAACTACAGTTTATTAGCATAAGACATTATATATTCATACAAAACTTTCTGATGATAATGGACATTTCCTATTCACTAATGGCATTAGAGTCCTGCTTTGTCCCAATTGACCTGACTACAATGACTTTTCATTGCTTAAAGAACTCAACATGGCTCAGATTCTTTAAGAGGGGGGCCTACTCCTCTTGGTGAAACAATAGCACCCTAAACCTCAAACCCCAACATTTTGGTGGCCTGTATAGAGAAAGTTCCTAACCCCAAACTCTTCTCCAGCCAAGACTGAAAGGTGTATAAGCCTCTCCCCTCTTTCTTGCCTGCAGTTAGGATTGTTCTCCAAGCACCTAGGAAGGCTTGGAGGTTGTTTTTGGGCAGACAGTTACAAGGCTGTCTCACACTCTCCATAATGATCTCAGGTCCACTGGTTTGGTTCAAGGCCTTGGACCTGGGTACACCTTCTAAATCATAGAGGACAAGGATGGATGCCCTATCCAGAGGCGTATGCCCAATTCTGTCAATCCTCTCAGCACTAGAGAATTGGAAAAACTGCAGGTGCTTTTTGGTTCCCTGAGGCTTACTTATTCCCTTCCCTCTACACCCCTGAATCTTCCTTCAAGGAGGCTACAGGGAAAAGTTAGAACAGCTAAACACATCTTAGCAGATTCTGGAGGTTTTGGGATCAATCATTAAGGAGCTTTGAAACGATCACTCACTTCTCCCACTCCTTTCCTTTGAGTCAAGAGGGTACCTGTTAATCCCTCTCATAGGGGAAGAAAGTTGCACCCTCCCCCTCATCTTTGAATTCACACTCTCCCACCTGGTGAAAGGAAGGAGGGGGCAGGGGCAGCAGCTACTTTGTGGGCTCCACTGGCAATGGCCTTGGGCCCTGGGGCAACCTTTGGTTGGAAGCATCACCCAGGTTCGGCACATCCTGCTCAAGGTAAAGAAGCTAGCCTCCGAACTTCAGTAGGTAAGCACGCTCTTTTAAAGTTGTAGTTTTAACTGTTAATGAGATGTTGATTCTCTGTGTAAAGTAATTTGGAAACGCACTTAACAAAATTGAAGTCAACTGATCGGTAATGGGTTTGTTTCAAGTTTCAAATTGGTAAACTTTTTGTACCAGTTATGTCAAGCAACTTTTCATAATTTGGTTACAGCCAAAATTTTGGCTGTTATTGGTTATTTTGTTTAATGTGTAAACTTGTCAAAAAGTTTCTTTGGGTTATGGCTTGTTGAGAATTTGCAAGTATATAGAAATAATCTAACAATTGGCTTTTTATACCAAGACAAATTTAAATTTGAGATGCAAACCTTGGACAAAGTTTCCCTAAGCTGTGATTAGTGAAATTTGTTGATTGAGGTAAAAGTTCATGGGACCATAAATGATTGTATTTTGAGTTGTCTGATGGATCATCATAATCTATCTATATTCAATAGTCAATAATCCACCATTGAGAGAAATGCCACAAGCTTCTCAGAGAAAAGTCTGCATCAAGAAAAGCTGAGAGGACAAGTTTAGCCTCAGTCTAAGATGGGATCCTCCTGGCTCAGTTTCCCCATTACGTTCCTTTGAAAAGGAATGCTACCCACCTGGCCATTCCTAAGTCTAGCTATGAGATGGATTTGATATTGCATGGTTGGAAAACTGTGAATTATCTGAATTCAAGAAGAGCTAAAGATGTTTATCTTGAAATGTTTGGGCCCTAAATCTCATCCTGGCTTTATCTTTTATAGCAAATTTCTATAGTAAGAGCAAGTAGAAAAAGATATAAGCACAATGGAAGTGTTTGAGATCTGGCTGTTTTGACCTGAACGTGTAGTCATTCAATACCCCTAAACAACTGAAATTAAATCAGAAACATCTGCAGTTTGGTTTGGGTAAAATCATTTTCAGTGATAATTGAAGTCAAAGTCAGTCTCTGGCAAATTCATTTGTGTAACAATTGAACCCAGGGGTGGAAAACTTCTACCTGCAAAACTGTTACTTAAACTTTTGAAAAAGTAACAAGATCAGATAATCCTGCAGGTCAAATGTAAATGATTTTAATGGGGCTCTTACACTTTTACTTCTCCCTATATCTGGGCCCTGCAGTCTTTTCTGTCAGATTGTGTCTTCCAGACTACAGGCCATTCACCTACAGTTGGTAGCAAACAGCAGGTACCAGCCACATCGTTCCCCTGGATGCACCCTGTGCTCAATTCAAGTCAACATTTTCTTTGGGACCCCTTTGAGGCAGGGGCAGCTCCTGGTCCCTTGCCAGCAGGAAGCAGTTTCAGAAGCCACGACCTTCACCCTTTGCCCCAAAAGAATTTGGGTCCCATTTCTTTGAGGGAGAAATGGTGTGGATGGGATCTGAACCCTTAAAAGTAAAAGACCATGTCTTTGGCATCTGGAACCCAAAAAGGAAAAGCCCTGGACATTCCCACACGGCCTAATCTTAGGCTTTCACCTGAGGCTATAATCCACTCAACTGGCCTTTCATTGTGGCTATGCCCAATCTCCCAATGCTGTGCTGTTATCCCCCACCCCAATTGCCCCTGGCCACTTCCCACCCTTAATCCTATCTAGACTCCATTCTCTCTTAGCCACTGGTGTCCCTGGGGTTCTGTCACCTCACAGTCACCCCAATTTACTGGCCACTCCCATCCATATCATCCTTAGATCCCTCCTCCAGTCAACCCAGACTACTTGGCCACTTCTAGATCCCTTCTACAGTCTTTCTGTGTATAAGATCCATCCTGGCCACCATTAAGGTGCTCAGATTCTTAAAATCTGGCCCATGCACATTAGCGATACAAATGCTTAGATTTCTTAGGAATCTGGCCAATATAGAGGATTCCTAAAATCTCACCCACCCCAGATCAATGTCTTTGGCAGAGATAAAAAAAAATAACTCAATACAACATAGTTCTTTACATTGGTTATTTTATGTTTCACTGGAACAATCTTTACCTGAAAATACTTAGATCACAACCCATCTATGTATGACCACTATACATATTTATTGAGGCTGGTTTCTGAAAAGCAGAATTTATTCCTGTGGCCATTCTGGAAACTTTTCCAGCAATATCATAGCAGCTCAAGATTTTACTTCATTGGAAAGGTGGCCCAGGGTCACATCCTGGCCATGACGAAGCCTCTGAGGGAGACTTTTACTCCCTATTAACTTTTTATCTTTTTTACTTCCTAAATCCCCATATTAACAAGCATTCTGATCTTTTCTTTGGAATTGGGCTTGGCTTTTGTTTATTTGGGGGATGGTAGATATTTTTATTTTTAATGTATTTTCATTTATTTTATTAAAAAGTTTCCAATTACATTTTTTAAAAATCATACTTAATTTTAAAAATTTTTAGTTCTAAATTCTCTTTCTCCTTCTAACTCTTATCTCTCCCCTTGAGAAGGCAAATAACATGATGTTAATTGTTCATGTTAAATTATGCAGAACGCATTTCCATATTACCCATGTTGGGAAAGGAAAGCACTCATGACAGCGTGCTCACAAACACAGAGAAAGAAAATATAGTGAAAACATTATGCTTGAATCTGCACTCAGAGTTCATCAGTTCTCTCTATGAAGGTGGATGACATTTTTCAACAAGAGTCCTTTGGAATTGTCTTAAACATTGCCTTAATTAGAGTAGTTAAGTCTTTCACAGTGGATCATCATTACTATGTTGCTGTTACTGTATACAGTGTTCTTCTGGTTCTGTTCATTTCACTTTGCATAGTTTTATAAAATTCTTCCCAGCTTTTTCTGAAACTCTCTCTTCTTCCTTTTCTTTTTTGTTCTTTTAGTTTGTTCTGAACTTACAATTTCATTGGTATAGCCAGCTCCTACTATCAATCAAAATTTCCTCTATTATATTTTCTATAATGAATTGCCTTAACAGAGCCTTTTGAGGCTCAGAGTTTCAGTGACTTATCTATCTATAGTTATACGGCTAGTAAATGTCACAACTTATCTCCTTTAAAGTGTTTTTCCCCTGAAATTGTTATAAGCAATTAAGAACCACTTTTCCTCTCATTTTTTGTCATGTATTCATGTTTTCTTTTTTAACTTATTATTTAATTTAACATTCTTTTCTTTTTAAAGAAACATATACCTTTTATTGAAAAATTGAATTTCACCATTTAATTTTGTAGCTTGAGAATTTTGCTTGTAAATCATTAACTTAATTTTATATAGACAAAAACCACTTTTTAGATAGCCCAACATTTTGCTTTTTCTCAGTGGCAGCATCCTGCTTAATAATAATACCAGAGAGCAGATTCTAGCCATATTGAAAAAAAAGGTCTATACTGATATTTTTTAAAAGATCAACCTCATTTACTAATGTATGCTTTCTTTATTTTGTCCCTGTGAGCCATCTCTTATAACAAAGATTACAAGAGAAATAGAATCCACGTAGTTCATCAAAATTTACCAAGACCTCAATTACATCTGACTAGTTTTCTAATCCCTAGTACTCCACTTCTAGGAACAGCTAAGTGGCACAGTGAATAGAACACCAGGCTTGCAGTAAGGGAGGCCTGAGTTCAAATCCAAATTCAGACATACACTAGCTGTGTGACCCTGGCCAAGTCACTCACCCCTGTTCTGTTCGCTTCAGTTTCCTCATATGTAAAATGAGCTGGAGAAGGAAATGGCAAACTATTCTAGTATCCTGCCCCCCCCCAAAAAAAATGGACTCATGAAGTCAGACAAGACCGAAATGACTGAACAATAACAGACGTACTCCACCTCTATAATGAGGAAGAAGAGGTTTATTTTATCAGTTCTCTTGAGTCAACTTTTTCATTGTAATTATAAAACTAAGAATAATTTTTAGAGATCACTTCTCCCACTGATTGTATATCATTTAGGTTATATTTGTGAATTATCTGGGAACTGAAAGTCTTTGTGGCTCTGGTTCTCTTTGGCTTGTTAAGAAGTCCCCACAGAGATATAGCTCTGCCTGTAGTCTTGAGTTCTCTGAATTCCTGATACCCATATAGCTTTGATGTCATACTTTTAACATCTGAAATTACTCTATAATAATGCAACAGAATGCATGCATGAGTTGGTCATGCAAAGGTGAAGAAGAAAGCTACCTACTCCCTTTACATTGCCTCCAAATCTAAGAATATAGAAGTCTCCAAAGTTTCCCCACCAACAACTGTGAACTACTTATTGCCCCTTGCTCCATTTCATAATAGCTTTGTGAACCTGTGTTGAATAAAACAAAGGGACAAGAATGTATGAACAGCTTAGCCAAACAGCCCCACCAAATATCCACACCATTTTTAAGTTCAAAGTTCTAGACTAAGGGAAAATGGACTAGACCTATGTGTATTGGTTTAATCTTGGCTTTGAGAAAGTTTGTGAAATATAACAAATAGTGACATTCTCTCTCATGTAGTTCCTGAGCCCCCAGTCAAGATAGAATACCAACTTTGTCCAATTTACTTTTATCTGTATGAAAGAATGAGAGTCCTCAGTGGCTGTCTCTTATTTGCCATTCCATACTAATAAATGATGAAATACATGAATCATAACAGCTATGATAAATCAAATTTATCTAGTTGGCATTCTAACTAATTAAAGTAAACTAATGAATAGTGTTTTAAAAAAAGCTTTGGAACTGGGCCCCCTACTTTTTGGGACAGAAAGAGAAAGAAGGCAAAACAAGGGGAGGGGAAATCAAAACATCACCCTGCCATGACCGTGGAAGCAAACATTCCATCTACCTTTTTGACTTCTTCCTGGAATCCCAGATACCATTGTCCTTCTCTCCTGTGCCATGAGCATACCTTATCTCTTGAGAGAAGCTCTCAGTCTTTTCTGGAGCAGTGACACTGTCCCTTTAAGATACAACTGCTCATTGCTCTAAGAGTTCTAGCTCACAAAAATTCCACTCTGAACAACAAAACTTTGTTCACTCCCTGATTGAAAAGTTTTAGTGATTTTCTATTCTATTCAATATATTGCCTGACAGGACCTATCAGGAGAATTACACATCATTGGAAATATTTAAGCAAAAACTGGATGGTCACTTGCAGGACTGTGCAGGTAACTTTTTAACAATAGTTCTTTAGAAAAAAAATAAAGTACCATGTTGAAAGTTTTTTACTCTTTTTTTTCCTTGCTTTAAAAAAAACATGATTAATATAGAAATATGATTTTCGTGATTTCACATGCATAATGTGTATCACATGGCACTGAAGGGAAAGAGAGAATTTGGAGTTCAAAATAAAACATAATATAAATAAAAAAGAAATAAAATACAAGTAATTCTAGACATAAGGAACTGAGAGTTTGAAGGCATGAATATAGAAGATGAAATGTTTTATATGAGAATAGCTAGTAGTCCAGTTTAAAAGACAAAGATTTTTCACTCATTCAATTAATCATTTAACAAATACTAAGTACCTACTATATGCCAGTCACTGCAGCAGATGCTTCTAATACAAAGAAAAAAAAATGAAGCAGCCCCTTTCATCACAGAGCTTCTGTTATACTGCTGGCAATACCTGCAGATATGTAAGTGGATAAAGAAGAAATACTAAATTAGACTTTCACAATTTGGCCCCCGATCCTTTTCTAGTCTTCTTATGCCTTACACCCTATCACATACTCATTGCTCCAGTGATCCTAGCCTCTGCCATTCTTTGAATAAGACATTCCATCTTCCAAATCCAAACACTAACCCTTGCTGTTCCCCAAGCATGGAAATCTATCCCTCCTATTCATTGCTTCTCTTCTTTTTCTTTTTTTTCCTCCTCTCTGAGGTGATCGGGGTTAAGTGATTTGTCCAGGGTCACACAGCTAGTAAATGTGAAGCATCTGAGGCCAGATTTGAACTCGTGTCCTCCTGATTCTGGGACAGCTTCTCTATTTACTGTGTCAACTACTTGCCACTTATTCATTGCTTCTTGGCCTCACTTGGTTCCTCTGAACCACAGTTAAAATTCCACCTCTCAGGAAATCTTTTCTGATCTCTCTTAATTATATGCTATGCCTTTCTTGATTATCTCAAACTTGTTCTCTGTATAGTTTGTACATAGCTGTTTGCATGTTGTCTCCTCCAAGGTACTTGAGATCAGGAACTTTGGAGCAGCTAAGTGGCACGGTGGATAAAGTGTTGGCCCTGGAGCCAGGAGGACCTGAGTTCAAATCTGGCCTTAGACACTTGACACTTACTAGCTGTGTGACCTTGGGCAAGTCACTTAACCCCATTGCCTAGCCAAAAGAAAAAAAAAAGGAGAGAGAGATAAGGAATTTATCTTTTACTTTTTTTTTTTATATCCCCAGTGCTTAGCATAGTGCCTGGATCATTGTAAGTGCTTAATGAATGTTTATTGACTGCTGGACCAGCTAACATTTTAAAGTTAAGAAGTGTTTTACAAATATTACCTCATTTTCCCCCCACAACATCCACAGGAGTCAGATGCTATTATTATTCCCATTTTACAGATGAGGAAACTGTGGCAGTCAGGTTAAATGATTTGCCTAGGGTCACATAGCTAATAAACATCTGAGGCTGGATTTGAACTCACAACCTCCTGATTCCAGGATTAGGACTCCATCTACTGAAGGGAATAATGCATGATGAACCTGGAGAGATAGGTTGGCCCCAGCATGTGAAAGACTAAAAGTCCAACAGAGGATTTTATAGTTTATTGTAGAGGCTACAGGAAGCCACTAGAGTTTATTGAGTTGTTTGGCCACATGGCCAAGAAAAATCACTTAGGCAACTATGTGAATGACAGGTTGGAGAGATTTGAGACAGTAGCCCAATTAGGAGGACACTGTAATCTGTCTAGCTGAAGAAGATGAGGGCCCGAGCAAAGATGATGAGTGTGTAAATAGTGTAAAGGGACAAAGGCAAAAGGTCAAATTATGAAGGTCAAATTAGTAAAAGTTGGCAACTGGTTGGCTATATTTAATGAGGAAGGGTAAAGAGTTCAGGATAACCCTTGGGTATAAACTTCATTGATATTTTATAATGATTTTGCCCAACTAGGCACTAAGGCATCTTGGTAATTTTTTGGGCTTCCTCCTCTACTCATCCCCCTACAGTCACTCATGCTGTCAAAGTTTTGGTGAGAGGGGAGTGGTAATAAGAGAATCACCCAATTTCCATGTCTTTCTCCATATTTAGTATAGGAGAATCGTAGAGGATGAGGGGAGAAAACCCCAGTCTGTGATTTAATGACATTTTTCAGTTCCTGCTACAAATGAGACTTATAGAAATCAAACCTAACTCCAAGAAGCCTAATACCATGAACTGTATGGAAAACAACAACAAAAACAAGTTAGTATTTTTGTCTCGAATGAAATTCTCTTTTCCTCCAAAGTTTGGACATTTGCACTAAATTTTGTATATGCGCTGCACTTATTACATAGAGACAAAAATATTGGCCTTACTTTAATTATGTCAGCATTGTTCTGAGGAACCAGGATTAGATAAAACTGTACAAACCTCAGTATCTTGAAGATCAAGTTTCCACCCAAATGAGTAGAATTAAAAGATAAGACTCCCATGACTCCTTGGTTCACATGGGGTTGAAGGATTCCCAAGGATGGATGGGATAAACTTAGCATGGACTCAGACTCCAATTATGATCTTGTCAATGTCGTTATTTCATCCTTGGTCTTTGAGAGAATCATTTGATAACTGAGTCATTCACATGAAATATGCTTTAAGAGGAGAAAGAACACTTGTTTTGATAAAATATTCACACATTACTATGACTCTTAGTGGCTCTTTTGATTATGCTGTATGATAGTGAAACAATACTGCAGCTGATAATTATTCTGGATACATAGCAACCATCTCCTTACTTCCTCACTCTCTTTCTAGAACATGAGCTGTTATTCTGATTTTCACACCAGCAGATAACTGATATATCACATTATGACTAATGGAGAACCTGTCTTTCTTCTCTGATGCGTGCCAGAGACAGAATTTGTGTGTTAGATTCTTGAGGCATTTCTTCCTTTCCCTTCATTCTCTTCTTAGAAGGCCTGGTTTATAGTGTTCTCACCTAAATTGCTCCGCTCCTTTTTTTTTTCATTAGTTTTCTTTTCTTCATGGTCAACCTTTGAATTTCAAAAGCATTTGTTAAGGAGGTCAAAAAGATAGATACGGTTGGGCTTATACTAAAACAATAAGTATGCCAAAGACACTGGCACCATTTATGGTTACTCTATTCAAATTTATCACGCAAGTCATATCCTAGGTTCAGTTACCTACTGGCCCCGGGTGATTCTCCCTCCTTCTTAATAGTACTTGGATCATAGATCTCTCCACACCAACTCTATGACATTACGTTGTAACAATACACCACTGTTTTCCTCCTGGACTTTTTGTAAATCAATCTATATTTAAAAATTATATTCCTCTTGCCTGCCATATTCTTCATGGCAAGGAAACATGCCTGTCACCAAATCCATTGTGGTCAGGGCACCAGGAGCCTCGTATGTGAAACCCTCTTAAATAAACACACCATTTTGTTAGAAAGAAATGGAAAGACATGTATAATAGCAACATGCAGTACTCAAGACAACTCCTAAGTCAGTGTAAATATATAACTCTATCAGGATGACTACCATATAATTACAATGAATTTTTTAACAAGAATCTTAGAACATGAAATTGGATCATTTCTGGAAAAGTCAAAATATATTATCAACTCTTACCTATTCTAGGCCCAAATAATATTTCCATGAAGCTACCAGAGAGTAGAGGAAGAACCAAAACAAGCCTTCCATTTCACTCATCAGAAAGTGAAGAGAGAAAATTGAAAGGGAAAAGAGTGTATGTACCACAGGGACTCCCCACTAACTCCATCTTTAATGACACCACCCTCATTCTAAGTAAATCGGGTCATAAGTATCTAGTCATGTTCCATTCCAAACTCTGTCAGATCCTGACAACAATAGAGCTGTCTCCTCTCCTTTTCCAAGGATGGAGTCGATATTAATTGAGTGTCATGTCTTATTCATCATACAAAGTTGTTTGTTTTAATCCCATTTTCATGACATTGGCATCATAGGCTGAGGTTAAAGGGGTCTTGCCTTATAACTAAGCAGAAAGTTGCACCCTCCCCTCCCATCTGGTCTATATACAGTATTGGGTAATATATTTTCCCTGAGTTCTGTTGTTCTGGATGAAGTGAAAGAAAAGTGGCAGCTATTAACTTAGCCTTCTCCAAATAATTAGAAGATAAAGATGTGTCAGGCACTAGTTACAATATTCCATGAAGATGGCTGAACAATAAAGCTCCTAGCAGGGAGACCTTCACAAAAATTGGATTGCTTTGCTTTTCCTTGGTCTGCAGATGACCTTGAGATCTCAAGAAGAATTATTAAATAATAAAAGCTTTGAGCATGGTCCCAGCTTATCTTCAGGAAAGTCATCACCATGGAGATTGCCCCAGCTTTACTACTCATACCACATCTGTACCCTCAGCAGCCTCTGCCCCTCTGATAGGAGGGCTAGAAGGTAGATTAAAAAAAACAAATGAAATAAAACAAAAAAAAAATACCCTTTTTTTATCCCCAATGCTTAGCACAGTGCTTGACACTCACTAGGTACTTAATAAATTTGTATTGTATTGTGTTGTGTTGTGTTGTATTGTATTGTGTTGTGTTGTGTTATGCCATAGTATTCCTACTATACTAAGAGAGGATCAGAGTACTTAAGTAGAGAGGCTAATTACCAGCATGTGTTGGCCCCTAGGTGATGAATTTGACCATTACACTACCATATTAAAGAAAAAAAAAAGAAAAACAGCAGATCCATGGTAGAGAATCCAGCATAAAGTAAAGCAAGCCTGGCTTCAAGTCCTACTTCTGATACATATTGGCTGGGTCACCGTGGCCAAGTCACTTCATCTCTCAAAAATCCTAAAAATCTTCTAAGATAATAAATTGCAGAAAATATACAAATCTGCATTGATAGATGAGATTTTCCTCAGATGGAATTTCTTAAACCAATGAAATAATGTGTCTAGAAGAAAAAAGCAATAACAGCTGTCATGATATTAGGAGATACCTTGTTTTCCAGATCTAAGGCCCAGCAAACAAGCTGTGCCCTGAGCCTGGCATAACCACAATCCTTTACACTCACCCTCTGGATGATCTCACCTTCTGGCACATAATTATACCATTGCTTTGAACAGCACCAGGTATTCTCTGGGCTCAGACAAGTTCTGGTCAGGAAGCCCTGCTATAAATCAAACTTGCCACACTGTTGCTATTACCCTCATTGTCAGGGCTACAGCTCACTCCATAGCCTTTGGTATAAGTATTGAGATCTCCCCACACTGTCTTGGGTCCTCCCACTAGGAGCAGGACCCTGACACATGTGCCCTTACTTGCAAGTCATTTCTTTCACTTTGAAATTAAACTTCTGTTTGATTCCTGACTTTCCTGCCTCTAGCCTGCTCTGTTCAGGTCTGGCCATCCACAAGTTAGAGGCCAGTTTGGTCCAGTTGACACAACAAAAAATAGAGAAAGAAAATCATTTGCCTGACATCTGGTTTACAATTAATGAATAACTGCAGAATCCCACATGGTTATTTATACTTGTCCTCTCTCCTCTCTGTACTCTCGGAAGATCAAACTGGTTTGAGGCCATTCCTTAATGTGCTATCTAGTCTGCCTTTTGTATTATTTAGTTATAACAACAGGACTTCTGGGAAAACATAAATGATATTTGCCATGCATTCAAGTCTATGATAGGGTCTAAACAGAGAAAAGATTAAGACCATGACATGAGGGACCAATCCCCTTCATTAGCTTTGGAATCATTCCAATATCTTTCTTTTCAGTCAAAACCAAGGTTTTAGAACATCCGCCATATTGGCCAGACTCTTAGGGAGTTTGAACATTAGTGAGCAGTGGCTAGATTTTAAGAATCTGAGCCCATTCTGATATCTTAAACAGTGTCCAAATTGAGTAATTCTCTTAAGCCAAGCTAGACACCCCCACCTCCTCTCTCCTCCTGTAGGTTTCCCTATATAATAAAGGAGATCCAGAGTAATCAATCAGGCAATCAATAAATACACACTGTGTGCCAATCACTGCACTAAATTCCTGGTTTACAGAGAAAGGGAAAAAATAGGCCCTGCCTTCAATGAGCTTACATTTTAATGAAGGAGATAACATAAATAGCTAGGCATATATGTTTTAAAAAAAGTAAATGAAAGGTAATGTTAAAACAAAAATCATTGAAACTTTGAAACCTGATAAAAAGGGTACCTACAGTTATAATTTGAGGTGAGACTTGAAGGAAGCCAAGGAAATGTAAGTAGCGGTAAGAAGACAGAGCATTGTAGGCAATGGAATGGGGGGGGATGGACAGTCAGTGGATGAAGCTTTATATATAAGGAATAACAAATCCAACGTGGCTGGACTATGGAGAGTCTAGGGAGAGGGGCAAAGATGAATACAAAGAATGGAAAAATGAGAAGAGGTGAAGATATAGAGAACTCTAAATGCCAAATAGAGGACTTTGTATTTGGTCCTAGATGTAACCATGTGCCATTGGAGTTTATTGGAGAAGGAGATGTTTCAAATGTAGAATAATTACTTTGGCACCTTCCCCCTAGACCTTCCACCTTCCCACACACACAACTTCCCTATTACTGTAGAGGACAATGCTATCCTCCCCAATCCCTCAAGCTCACAACCTAGGAGTGATCCTCAGTTCCTCACTGCCCATGCCCAAGCTGTTGCCAAAGTCTGTCAATTTGACCTCTTTAACATCTCTCCTAAGTCCCCTTCTCTCCTCTAATACTGGCACCATTCTAATATAAGTCTTCATCACTTCATGCCTGGACTATTGCAATAGCTTGATGCTGGGTCTGCCTGCCTAAAGCATCTCCTCACTCCAATCCATCCTCTAAAATCACCAAAGTGATTTTTCTAAATTGTAAGCCTGATCACATCACCCCCCTACTCCACAAACTCAAGCCACTCCCTATTGCTAGGAACAAATATAAAATGGTTTGTTAGGCTATGAGCCCTTCATAAACTGAACCCTTCCTACCTTCCCAATCTTCTTACACCTTACCTCCCAACACATACTCTTCAATCCAGTGACACTGGTCTCCTGACTGTTCCAAAAACAAGACACTGGCTCTCTGCTATGGACACTTTCTCAGCTGTTCCCCATGCCTGAAATGTCCTCCCTCCTCAATTCTGCCTACTGAAGTCCCTGGATTTTGTTCAATTTCAATTAAAATCTCACCTTTTACAGGAAGCCTTCCTCAACCCCTCTTAATTCTAGTGACATCCCTGTTAATTATTTCCTGTTTATCTTATAGCTTGATAAGCGTGTTGTTTTACATGTTGCCTCTTCCATTAGATTATGAGCTCCTTGAGGGTAATGACTCTCTTTTACTTCTTTTTGTGTCCCTAGCTCTTAGCACAGTGCTTGACACAGAGAAGGCACTTAATAAATGTTTATTGACTGACTTACTGAGTTGAGCATGGATTGGAAAGTGGGAAGAGATTTGAGGCAGGGAGATGATATAGTAGAAGGTTCTTGTTATACTACAGGCAGTAGGTGACGAAGACCTGCACTATACTGGTGTATGATTGGAGGGATGAAGCTTATAGGAGAGATATTTTGAAGGTAGAAAAGAAGAGATTTGGTAGTAGATTGGCTATGTGGAGTAAGCAAGAGTGAGGGATTGAGAATGAAAGCATATTTGCAGACCTGTATGACTGAATGTTCCAGGCCTTAAGTCAGGAGGACTGATCTTCTTGAGACCAAATCTAGCCTCAAACATTTACTAGCTGTGTGACCCTGAGCAAGTTACTTAACCCTGCTTACCTTAGTTTACTCATCTGTAAAATGAGCTGAAGCAGGAAATGGAAAAAACAATTCACTATCTCTACCAAAGAAAACCCTGACCTAAATTGGGTCAGGAAGACTTTGATGAGACTGAAATTACTCAACAACAAAAATGACTGAAAGGATGATAGTCCCCTCAACAGCAGTGGGGAAATTTTGAAGGAGGGAAGGCTTTTGGGGAAAAATAACTAGGTGCCATTTTAAACATGTCGAGATTGAGATATAGGACATTTCGGTGTTGAGTTGGCCAATAGACATTTGGTGATATTAGAATATATCTCAGTAAAGAGACCAGGTCTACACATATAGATATGAGAAATCATGTACATAGAGATGATAATTGAATCCCTGGGAGCCAATGAGATCACCAAGCAAGACAACACAATTTTGATTTATCAAATAAAAAAAAGAATTATGTACATACATATATATATATATATATATATATAATACACACACACACACACACACACACACACATATATATATATATATATATATATATATAGCACTGTTAATGCTGACATACTTTTGGAGAAAATGTCTTCTCTGACCTTTTAGTGATTCTTTCCAAGAACTTTCATTATGGTCAACTTGAAAAAAGGGAAACTTCTCTTGATAAGTAATATAGATTTGTGTATTGAATTTAGTTGCCACAATCTTTCTTTTATTACCTAGCTAATGGGGGGCAGGCAGAGCCAAGATGATGAAATAGAGGAAGCACTATAGCTGAGCTCTCCCAACATTCTCCTCCAAATAGATTTAAAATAATGCCTCAAATCAATTTCTGTAGTGTCTCAGCCAACAAAAGGTCAAGGTGAAACATTTTTTAAGCTAAAGAAAACTTAGAAGGTTGGAAGGATAGGTCCATGATACTGGGATAGGGGCCACCCTAGAGTCTATGTGGCAGAAACACCAGCTGTGAGCCTTGAAAGTGGTAACAGCAGCATTGGTTTTGGAAACTTTCAAACCAAAGATGGTAAGGAGATCAGACAGCTGGTGAGAAAGATACTAGAGAGGATGCTTGTGCTAGCAAGGACAGGGTGCTATTTGGAAACTCCATTGCCTATGTGCAGTTCTGGGTCATGGTTCCAGAGTGGAGAGGAGCATTCGCAGTCCAAGGGATCAGGGGACCTGACCAGCATCATCGGTTTCAGTTCCAAGGGAGCAGGAACTCTGAAGAGCAATATTGTTTGCAGTTGCACGGGAGCAATAACCCCATTTCTCCCCTAAGCACCCTAAACTTCCAAAGCTTCAGAACTACCTCTGACAATAGAAGTACAAACATTTTTGAAGCTTGGGCCAAAGTCCCTGTACCTCCAATCCTGGGAAGAGAGCCCAACTTTAACATAAAATTCAAAATCAAGAAATAGACTGGGAAAATGAAGAACAACAACAAAAGAAATTGACCAGAACAACTATTACTCCTATGGTGAAGGGAAGATCAAGAAACAAATCCAGAAAAAGACAACAACATGAAAAAAGTTATGCTCAACAAGAATTCCTAGAAGAGCTAAAAACAATTTTAAAAATAAAGTATGAGTTGTAGCAGAAAAATTGGGAAAAGAAATGAGAGTAACGCAAGAAAATAATGAAAGACAGTTGACCGTCTTTTGTTTTTGAAGAGGACCAGTGACATCATGGCATCCTGTCTTGCCTTGCACATGAATTGGATTAAGTGGGTCAGAATTACACAGTTATCAGTCTTACTCTCTCTTCTAGTCATGAAGACTGGAAATGGCAAGACAAAAGTCAAGATGACTGGCAAGATGTCTGACCAAGCTTTAAGCATCCCACAACACCTGCTTCAGGTGCCTTCAAAGTCATTGAAACAAATTGTTCTCATTTGCCCATTCCACTGGGGGAAATCCTCACATGTTTGGGGTAGTCATGTCCCTAGCTCACCAACAAGTTTGAAGCCTGTCAGTTACCCTCAGTCTGGTTTAGCCCATCTGCTGAGATGGTTTTACTGAGGCGTGGCCACTACACATGTTAAAGTTTCTTGGGGCCACAGGTGAGAGTTGGATGGCAGGTGGACACCAAAAGTGGATGAGCAGCCCTGAAAAGGGCTCAGCAAACCCATGTACCAGAGGTGCTAGTCCTCCTTGAACACCCATACATCCTACTCAGAGAGGGAAAAGACATTTACCAGCTTGGTAAAAAAAAAAAAAAAGGCACCAAAAATACTGAAGAAAATAACACCTTAAAAATGGAATTAGTCAAATGGAAAAGAGAAGTACAAAAGTTCATTGGGGAAAATAATTCTTTAAAAATTTGAATTGGACAAATGAAAGCTAATGTTTTTATAAGACATCAAAAAGCAATAAAGTAATGAAAAAAGAGAAAATCTGAAATATCTCATTGGAAAAACTACTGATTTTTCAAAATAGACTAAGGTGTGATCATTTAAGAAACACTGGACTACCTGAAAGCCATGATCATGAAAGGCTAGACATCATATTTCAAGAATTTATAGAAGAAAACTTCCTCAATATCCTAGAATCAAAAGGTAAAATAAAAATTGAAAGAATCCCCCAATCACTTCCTGAAAAAGTTCCCAAAATGAAAACTCTCAAAAATATTATTGCAAATTCCAGAGTACCCAACTCAAAGAGAAAATATTTCAAGCAGCAAGAAAGAAAACAATCACGTATCATGGAACCACAGTCAGGATCACACAAGATTCAATGGCTTCCATGTTAAAGGAACACAGGACTTGTGATATGATATTGAGGAAGACAAAGGAGCCAGAATTACAACCAAAAATAACCTACCCAGCAGAGCTGAGTGTAATCCTTAAGGGGAAAAATGGATATTTCAAGAAATAGAGGACATTCAAACATTTCTGATGAGAAGACCAGAGGTGAATAGAAAACTTGACTTTCAATTATGAAGACTCAAGAGAATCATGAACAGATAAAGATGAAAGAGAAATTCAAAAGGACTCAGTAAGGTTGAATAGTTTACATTCATATGTGGAAAGATTATACATGCAACTCCTAAAAACTTTATTATTACCAGGGCAGCTAGAAGAACTCTCCATAAAATTCATAAGAGTAAGTTGATTGTGTTGAGATGATTTTAAAAAATAGTTGGACAAGAAAGATGAACACACTGGGGAAAAGGGGAAGGGAGAGGAAGAATGGAGAAATTTAATAAAAAAGAGACATGAAAGGAGGAGCTTTTACAGTGAGGGGGAAATGGTGGGAGGGAGGGATATGTTTGGCAATATAATATTTGTTAATTGTGCCTTAGTCTCTCTTTGAGATTTTACTCCTTCCTTATGTTGAAAGTATAAAGACTGAGGTGATCCCCTAATTAAATAAGTGGGACTAAAGCTATTATATGGACATAGTCTAAATAAATGTATATTTGGTTGAGTACAAATTCAATCTACTAAGCTTCATAAGATAACCTTCTCATTTAATATAAATGAATTTATTAAGTGCTCACTATATAACTAGAACTGTATTAAATATTAGACATACAAGTACAAAGGAGAGACTGTGCCTTCACCCAGTTTACATTCTAATGTAAACACATACATGGAAGGGTTAGCCTGAAAACAGTAAAATCCCAGGGTTAGTGAGTAGAACTAGAGAGTCATCAATTTTGGATACAACCTTATGGAAATAGTGGTAGTTTTTTCATATACATATATATGTATGTACATATATATATACACACATACATATACATATATAATTTATTTTTAACATTCTTTTAAAATTTTGAATTCCAAATACGCTCTCTCTCTGTGTCCTTCCCACTCCTCCCCCACCCGCTGAGAAGGCAAGCAATATGATATAAATTATACATGTAAAATAATGCAAAACACATCTCCATATCATTCATATTTCAAAAAAAGCAAGAAAAATAAAGAATGTGAGAAAGTTATACTTCAATTTGCTCTCAGAGTTTATCAGTTCTCTCTCTGGAGGTGGATTACATTTTTTCATCATGAGTCCTTTGGAATTGTCTTGGATCATTGTATTAATCAAAGTAGCCAAGTCTTTCATAGTTCATCATCATTACAATGTCACTGTTACTGTGCATTATGATCTCCTAGTTCTCACTTCAATTTGCATCAGTTCATATAGATCTTGCTATATTTTTTTTCTGAAACCACTCCCATCATGATTTTGCATAGCAAAATAGTACTCCATCACAATCATATGCCACAATCCATTCCTTAAATAATGAGTATCTCCTTGATTTCCAATACTTTGCCACCACAAAAAGAGTGCATATATATATATATGTATATATATATATATTTGTACATATATAATCTTTTCCTTTTTCTTGGATCTCTTTAGGTTACAGACTTAGTAGTGGTATTGCTGGGTCAAAGGGTATAGTTTGTTTTATAGCCTTTTGTGCATAGTTCCAAATTGTTCTCCAGAATGGTTGGATTAGTTCACTACTCCACCAACAATCAATGGGTTATTCTTGGCTATAATCCTAGCTCCTTTGCCTTCCTGAATACCATATTCCCAGCCCTCAACTCTTTTAATGTAGAAGTCACTAAATTTTGTGTAATCCTGACTGTGGCTCTACAATATTTGAATTGCTTCTTTCTAACTATTTGAAGTATTTTCTCTTTGACCTGGGAGCTCTGGAGCTTGCCTGTAATATTTCCTGAAGTTTTCATTTTGGATCTCTTTCAGAAGGTGATCAGTGTGGATTCTTTCATTTTCTAAGATACTGGAATATTTTTGATAACTCATTAGAATATGATTTCTAGGCTCTTTCTTTCCACATGACTTTTAGATAATCTGATAATCCCTAAATTACCTCTCTTTGATCTACTTTCCAGGGCAGTCATTTTCTGTTGAGATATTTCACATTTTCTTCTATTTTTTTCATTCTTTTGACTTTGTCTTGTTGTTTCTTGATGTCTTATGAAGTCATTAGCTTCCACTTGCCCCATTCAAATTTTTAAGGAGTTATTATCTTCAGTGGGATTTTGTACCTTTGTTATTTTTTTTTTCATTTGGCAAATTCTGCTTTTTAAAAGGTTCTTTTCTTCAGTGAATTTGTGTGCTTTTTTTGTCATTAGACCAATTCTGTTTCTTAAGGTATTATTTTCTTTAGTATTTTTGTACCTCTTTTATTAGTTATTAAGTTTCTTTTCATAATTATTTTGCAGCACTCTCATTTTATCGACAAGCACTCTCCCAAGCTTCAGACTTTTTTGTATTGCTATCTTCAGAGCTCATTCTGGGGTTCTGCAAGTTTTTGGTTCTTCCGGAATGGTGTGATCCTGGGAGAGCTATGGTCACTGGTCTCCTCATCTGCACTCTTGTCTTTACACAGGAAGGGCCTTTCCTCCCTTGTGGCTGACCACCAACACACCTTTCCACCCTGGAATTGCAACACAGAACTGTGTATCAGCAATACAATAGCCAATCAGTGGTGGCTATACCCAGTGCCAGTACAAGATCTCCTGTCATCTCTTTCTGACCAGTTGTCTGACTTCCGTACCATCTCTGGGTTTAAAGTTCCTGAAGCTGATGTTTTTTCTACCACTACACATGTTTGGGCTCCTAACAGACCTCCACTAGGCCTTCAACCTGGTGTTACAGGCCTCTTCTGACTACCTCTTAAGTTTTCTTAGACCAGAAAAATATCTCACCCCAACTCTAACTTTTTGTTGGCTCTGCTGCTCCACAATTTTATTTGAGGCTTTATTTTAAAGTTGTTTGGAGGGGAATGTTGAGAGAATTCAGCTTGGTGATTGCCCCTAATCTGCCATCTTGGCTCCACAATGGTAGTCTTGATTTCATTACTGTTCATGCAGTAAGAGGTGGAAAGTGAGGATGGGAGTGAGAGGTGAGAAATGCATCCCCAGCAATGGGACAGGAAGATGGTATAGTCAGAGGGCTGGGACAATATATAGTGAGTCTTTACTAATCAGTAGAGAATCAAGTTGGTGTTGTTCATTAATAAGACAAAGTTTTGTAGATGCTACAAATTTATATTTGAGAAATAAGTATTCTGCCTATAGTTCTCATTGCATGGAATATTGTTTTTTTTCTTATACTTAGTAATAGCTTGTAATGCTTCTTAACTACCCTTAATTTCACTTCTTCAATTTATCTTACATGTACTAGTTGGAAACTGCTTGTAATCAGAGCCCACTTAGCTTTCAGAGGAAACTGTGTTTCAGCTAATACCTCTCTCTGCAATTGCTTATAACAAAAATAAAAGTGTCTCTGGCAGATTTTACATAAAAATGCAGACTGAAGTTTCTTCCTAATTTTGCTCTTTTTGTGTTCCCCTGGTAGTTAATTTGCTTGTGAGATGAGATTGTTTTTTCCCCCCAGGCTTTCTCTCTTAAACTTTCCAATTGCTTCTGGTTTTCATTTTTCCTTCTTGCCCCTCTTCCTCCCCCCTCCATTGATTCATGGGCTCCTAAAACTTGGCTGCTGGGAGCCCTTATCACCCCTTATTAGCTATATAGGTGTCAGTTCAGCCCAAATTTGTGCACTGAATAAATTCCAGGAAGAGAACTAGCCCCAGAGAAGTTTCTAGGAACCTTTTACTCGGATGTTCTTTTTTTTTTCTCTATCTGTCTCTGGACTATGATCATATTTCTTGGGTCTTTATCCTGCCCCACTCTTGACATTGTCCCTCTCCAGGTGGCTGAGTAGAATTCATGTCTGCCACCTCTTTGGAGATTCAGTCTGAATGACTATTGCTGGGATGGGGGAATCAGAATCTACAAACTCAGTCTCTGAGTTACAGCCCTTTGAGTTGATCTATGCAAGTGATCCTAGTCATATAAAATGAGGCTGGGGCAAAATGGAGATGCTGTGTAGAATTTCAAATTATTTAAGTTCTCTGACACTATTTAATGATACTTGAAACCTCATGATGTGTTTCTTTCTTCTCATAGTACGTGTTCTGCTTTAGTGGCATAACTAAATATCTAAATAACTAAATTGATATCATCGTGCCCTTGCATTGAACCTATGAATCCCTGTCCTACTATTCATGACCCAGGACTCTCAAATACCATACTACTTGCTCCTATCTAGTGAGAGTTAGCAAGAACATGTATGGGAATAAAGCTTGTCAGCTTCATTACCCACTCCTTGTGATCCTGCCCAAACTGTGTGCATTTCAAGACCCTTGTATGGTTACCTCTTGCTCCAAGGGGTTGGCTTCACACTGACTCCCATCTACCAACTACAATGAGCTTTCGCTCCTTTCTAATTTTTCCCTAAAGTTCTATGCCTACTCTGCGCCACCCCAAAGGCAGGAAGACAAACTGAAAACATCTTTATTTTGAATCCTGTAGTCTCCTTTTGAGTCCTGAAAAACAATTATACATACCTCTCTTTTTCATTTCTTTTTTCCCACAAAAAAGGCATTCTTCTTCATTATCCTACCAATTAAAACACCCACAAAATATTAATTCACTTTTCCACTATTTTCTTTTTCCTTTTTCAACTACTATTGAAGAAAATAAACAAACAACCAAACAGATCTTGTACTCATGAGATTCTTTAGCCTGTTGATACTGTCTTTCCCTTGTTGTTGTCACTCTAATAATATGTAGATTCTTAAAAGAAAATGGCCCCACCACAGAAATACGTATACTCATGTTCTGTTTCTCTCTGTCTAAATAGTTTGTTTCTGTGGCATCTTCTTCTGACTCATGGAAACTTCCTTTATGTGTGCTATGTCATCTCTGTGCCATCTCCTCATCTCTTCCTGTCTTGCCCTAGCCACTTGAAAACAAAAATTGCATTTCTTGGTCTTCCATTACTATCTGAAAATATTTAACTTTCATTTTTTAAAGTCAGTTTTCAGATGGAATATCCTGCTAACCTCTGTTTTTTTTTTTGAATGAATGATTTGCATTTTTCTCCTTTTCCTTAATATCCAGTTACCAGCTTTGATGTTTCAACTCATTTCTGAAGGCTATGTAATCTGGGGATGCCAGTCAATGTCCTCTGCTCTTTAAGGCTAGTTTGATACTCCAATGCTTTTCAATCTTCCATTATTTCTTTGCTATCACTTCTCAACCACTCTGGAGAGTCAAAATTGTTTTGTTGTTCTTTCAAGGTTTAGAACTCATTATCTTCCTTTTAAAAAATGGGACAATATTTGCCCTTCTCCAATTCTGTGATTTGGCTTAAATTGTCTACACTGACTCAGGAGTCACAGCTGAAAATTCTTTCAGTATCTGAGGATGAGGTTCATCTGGCCCAGGAGACAAAAATTTGTTTTTTGTTAATCCCCTCCTCACAATTGCACAATTAGTTTGTATATGTTTGGTATTTATTTATCTCTTAATTCTTCTTGATTGACATTAACTCTTGGTAATTTGACAGCTATAAAAGGTTCTTTTCCTTAGTGTCAAGAAAAATTCCATGGATATGCCTTACATCCTCTCCTGTCTCACACCAAATTCTTTCACCAATTTGGCCAATTCAATAATCATTCATCATCTGTTTATCCCTGCTGGGTTATACCTCATTCCCCACCCAACTAGTACAGGTTTGTAGGTTGAATTTCTAAGGAGGTAACTTATATTGAATTCTACTTTTGTGTGACTGCCTTTCAGTTTATACTAGTAACACTACTGCCCAAGCCTAGTGCTGTGTTTCCTATTAACAGTGAACCAATAGACACAATTAGCTTTTAGCAAAGATATTTGCTCAGATGGCATAGTAAGAATGGAAGTACTTAAGCATTCCTTATGTAAACCTTGAGTCCACTCTTCTATAAATTTGTGCACCACCCGTAAGATGAGCGGACACAAACTTACATACAAAACAAGTGCATGATGTATGTGTGGCAAAGACAACTCACAACTCCTGGTACTACGAGACCTGGAAGACTTTTCTAGCTTTGTGGAGTCCTCATGCTGGATTCCAAGGGGTTACTCTTCTCCACAGTCACTCTTGATTTCCAAAGGCATCTTTGATCCCTCGCTTGGATGACTGTCTCTTTCTACCTGTCTCTTTCTAAAGTGTTTGTCTCTGTGACACCTGACTGACTCAGGGAAACTTCGTATCTGTGTAGGTAGTGTCACCTAGGTGCCATCTCTTCTCCTCTACACTAGATACCATGTTGCCTACTAGTCCTGGACTGCAAGCTGATGATATTTTGAATTGTCAGATAACATGTCATCCACTCTGATGTTCGATGTCATGAATGATGGGAAAAGTGGAATGGAAGAAAGAGAAGTTTCCTTTTGTGCAGGAGTTTTGTTCTGTCCCAGCTTCAAGCCATAACTGTATCAAACTTCTTAGGGTTTGAATACAGCCCCTAGATAAGTGGCTATTTTTTTTTCATTCATCAGTCAATAGCGTTTTTCCACTGTGATTGTGCAGGGAGTAGTTAGCCCTTCATAAAGGAATCAAGATATAGATAGACCTTTTAACATTAAATTGGAGGAAAGAAATTATTATACCATATCCACTCTCTTAGCTTGCTTGCCTAACTGAAATACTTCCTCCCCCCTTTTATTCTTCACTTTACACCCTCCTCTTCTGGTCCCTATTCTTTGATCCTCCTTTTCCCTTTTCCTTTTTCACAGAAGTCAGAAGTAGAATCTGGACCAGAAGATTTCTCTCCAAATACTACTCCACTTCACTCAATATTCCCCATGCCAAATTGAATCACTGGTCTCTTTTACAATTCCAAACCTCTTGAAATGAACAATTTCCTTCCTTCTATTTTTTTAATGTCTTCTCCCACTCCTCCACCCCAAGCCTTATTCTCTCAACAGTTTATGTTCTCTTACAATAGTTTATGATTCAACATGCATTCTTCTATGAAAGAATCTCAAAATGATAAGTAGTTAGTTTAGTTTCCAATAAACACCCATGAGCAAAGATAAACATCTGAGCCTTATACAAACCATTTGCACTTGATTGGGGTAAAAATATTGGATGAAAGGGGAAAAAAATTACAAGGATAAGCTTCCAGCTAAGACTTCCAGTTTTTTTTTTAATTGAAGAAGTAACAATATCAAAGAAACAATTTTTCAAGTGAATTCTGTCATTTTCATTTTTCTACATTTCATGATTGTCTCTATGATAAAAATAAACAAATGGAAAACTATTTTTAAATATCCAATGATTTTAAACATCTCACAGTTCAGAATGCCCTCTTCCGTCTCTTTACCTCTCTGAATGTTCTCGTGTGCCCTTTGAGGATAAGCACAAGGGTTAGCTTTAGCCTTGGTAAACCATTCCTTACTCCTTCTGGACCACAACTTGCTCTTGGGCAAATGATTTACACTTTCTTTTAACAGAGGCCATGGAGTTTGAAAATTTTAGGGTTACAATCCTTCAAGAGAGTTACAGGGCATCCAGTTGTTGAGATTAAAAACCATATTTCTTCTCTTTAGAGAGGTCTTTCTTCCATTTTTACTCAGCTTTTTTTGACCTCACTGATTCTTTGTAATACAGAGTCAGCCTCTTTTCTCTCTTATACATGGGATGAAGTTTTCTTGCCTTAGGACTTAGGTTTGTTTCTATTTGTTACCTGACCTCTTTGTCTCGAAGTTGAAGTTGCTATTTCCTTTTGGGATGTGTGTGTGTGTGTCTGTGTTTCAAGATGGATCTTCCTGTCTCACCCAGGTTGGAAGTATAGTGACTACCCACAGACCCAGGCAGACTTTGATTTGTATGGGGGACTTGACTTGTTCCATTTCCATCCTGGGATGGTTCACCCCTCCTTAAGCAACCTAATGGCCAGCCAGGCCCCAGGGGCCCACAATATTGCTGCCAGTCTTGCCATAGATACATGATTGGCTTAGCTTACTCAAGCTCAGAACTCTCGATTCCAAATAGGGATTACAAGAGCGCACAACCATACCTGGAACTGGTTATTTTTTAAGCTATGTTTGGATTATCTACATATATTATTCTAAGTGATATAAAACAGTCTTGAAAAGAAGTGTGGTATAGTGGATGGAAAGCCAACATTGCACTCCTAGGTTCAAGTCTGCCTTTAACACTAACTGTGGGATTATGAGTAAGTCATTATTTGTCTCAGTGTCACAAGCAACTAAATCTAGATATTCCAGATGATTTCTCAAGCTTGTTTTAATTTGCATTTCTCTAATCAATAACGATTTAGGGCATCTAGAGTAGGGGAGAGGGGAGGGAATAAATAAAAGGAATAAAAAAAGAAATTTACATGATAAATAATATGTGCTTAAAAGGAATAGCAAATAGATTTGCAGTTTCATGTGCAATCATCTTTTTTATTATAATATGTTGTAGAAATGCTTGCTTTATTCTGTAAGTTAAAAATAAAATAAATAAGTGTGAAAAAATAATTACAGCTGAATTACGTATTCACATGGGGAAATCCCACATGAGGTAATGCCCTCTGCTAGTGCAGGTCAGTAACTTCTCTGCAATTTATAATCTTCAAGAGCCAGTTAAAACATTGAAAGTGACTTATCCCTAGTCACACACTCAATATATGTCTTTTATAAGATTTCTTTTTTTTGGGGGGGGGCTAGACAATGGGGTTAAGTGACTTGCCCAGGGTCACACAGCTAGTAAGTGTTATGTGTCTGAGGCCAGATCTGAACTCAAGTCCTCCTGAATCCAGGGCCGGTGCTCTATCCACTGCACCACCTAGTAGTCCCCTTTATAAGATTTGAACCTAGATTTATAGTTTCTAATCCAAGTCTTTGTTCACTTTGCCATCTTGACTTTTAGCCACTACATCTAACCCTGGCAAGTCCCTGTGCTCTGCAAAAGTTTTACCCCACAACTTGAGCTAGAGATGTTGGTTCCTGTACCCTTTCCTTCATTCGTTCCTGTTCAAAATTCTTTTAAAAAAATTTCACAGCTCACTTTGGCCCCTTGGTCAGGAAATAATGTCAATTTGTTTACCAGTTTATCAGTTTTATTCAATATTTATTCAGCTGCTTGCCTGTGTGTTCTTTCAGTGTTAATTCATGTCTGCTTTGGACTGTTTGCATGCTTTTGAGAAGAGAGATCCCCTTGTACAAAGGTCTAGCTTTAAGTGTTCTTCTCTATGAATTCATTTCACATTTCCCAAAAGATATTTTTTGCATAAGTCTGAATTCATATGTACTCCCATGTATACATGAGCTATGTCCATTCAACAGAACAACAAAAATGCAAATAGCAATGTCCATTTGAACTACATGAGCCTTAGAATACCTTCCTATGCTAAGATTATGTGTCTCTATCTAGGTCAGAGGTGAACCCGAGGTAACACCAGGAAAATTAAGGGAATTGGAGGAGTCATAACTCTAAGTTTTTGAATCATTGTGTACACCAGTTTTATTTTCCATGTTATTGTGTTATGATAAAATTTTGTAGGTTTAGCTTTCTAAAAACCAAAGCATAAGAAGAAATAACTTACAAGCATGGTAGCTCTGAAAGTTGCATGTTGAGTTTATTGTAGATTTATGAAGGAATTGTAGATTTATGATGGAATACTGTTGTGCTATAGGAAATGATGAAGAGGTTGGTTTCATAAAAAACCTGGGGAAAACTTGTATGAACTGATACAAAGTGAAGTGAGCAGAACCAGGAGAACAATTTGTGCAGTAACAGCAATATTATAAAGATGCTAAACTTTGAAAGATTTGGTGACTTAAGTCAACACAATCACCAACCACAATTCCAAAGGACATATGATAAAATATGACATCCACCTCCACATAGAGAACTAATGGACTCAGAGTGCAAATTGAACTATATTTTTTTCTCTTTCTTTTTCTTACTTTTTTTTTCTGGAATGTGACTAATGTGAAAATGTGTTTTGTATGAATGGAGTCAGAAAAAAAAAAAAACCTCATCTTCCTGAGTTCAAATCTGGCCTTAGTCTTCCTGAGTTCAAATCTGGTCTTAGAATCTAGCTATGTGACCCTAGGCAGGTCACATAACCCTGTTTACTTCAGTTTCCTTATCTGTGAAATAAGTTGGCTAAGGAAATGACAAAATGCTCCAGTATCTTTGCCAAGAAAACTCCAAAATGAGGTCATGAAGAGTTGAACAAGACTGAAACAACTAAACAACAACAAAGAGTCTATTTTATACACAAGTGATGGAGAGTCTGAATAACTCACCCAGAGTTACATAGCAAGTACTTGTTGAACTCAAACTCAGCTCTTTTGACTTAAGGCTCAGTGGACACTCCATTTCCTTCTTCTGATGTGTCAATAAATCTGTGATCTCACTGATGTAGTCACTCCTTCTAAATACAGCGAAGACATAGATACTTCCTTTATGCTTGTCTATCCTGTGAGGCTATTGTTCATGCCCTCCCATTATTCCGGCACAAAGTTTCAAATTCATGTTATATAACCCAATATGGATCCTAAGAAGAGCTATAAGAAGTCATCTTCTCCCTTCCTCCCCCAACATCCCTCTGCCCCCTGTTCCTTTGTAGAAGTGAAGAATCATGGCTGTCCAATATTGAATGTAATATCAGATTTGGGGACAAGTAATTAAGTTTGACAGAATTTATTTTTTTGCCTTTCTTCCTGTCATGATACTTTATCATGAAGATTTGCTCTCTGAGATGATGTAGGAGAAACATACAGTGGCAAATATAGATGACATAAAAACAGAAGATAGCACTAAAATTATTTTTAAAAATAACATATAGTAAACCAAATATACTATATACCATACATATAACATAAGTACATAAAATAGGTATATCACACACATAGATACATGAATATAACAAACACTCTTACCTATCAAAGCACATTATTGTGCTCTGGATGATAACTGTTGAAATAGAACTTTGGAATACATTTTAATAGCCTGTTTTCCAGAAAGTAAAGTTGTGAAAACAGAATACCTGGAATGGAAATATTCTAACTACAACTGTAGCTTCCCAGCAGGAGTAGCTTGGGATAAGAGCAAGATATTCTAAATTCCACTTGCAACTAGGTCCCAACCAATATAATACCACAAGGCCCCATACAGTATGGTGAAAACGAATGAATGAAAATAATTCTCCTTGGAAGCCATGGAGTTTAATTAGCTCTTTATATGCTCTATAATAATTGGCAGCATTCAGATTGTTGACAGCTTCTCTTTCTGGCTTCTTTCTTCCTTCCCTGCCTTTCTCTGGAGCTTCTTTCAAAAGAAGATCAAAGTCTCCATAGCTGAGTGAATGCTAATGGTGAATGCATTTGTTTGAAAAGCTGGAAGTCCCTCCAAATCAGTAAAGAGAAGTTTATTTTTTCCACCAAAACCTGTCGGCTTGTAAATGTATTTGACAATATTAGTGAGACTATCTGTTTTGTTTTTTTTAAGAGAAAAGGCAGGCACACTCACTTTAACATGGATGGAGTCACCATTGAATCATAGGTTACTTAACCCTGGTGACCCCCCCCAAAAAATTGGGACTTGGAACCTTAGCTTTGCCATGGAGTTAATGAGTCTCTCCCTCATGCATATGCACTCACTTTCACATTGTTCAGGAGCTGAGTTGGAGCCTGGGACTCCCACCACCCGAGATTGGGAAAATGATGAAAGCTATTTGTTGGGGCGGATATGGCCCTGGCAGGTGGGAGGTATTTGCCATTACAACTTGGAAAGGAAGAATGGGATATGTTCCAGTGAACAAAGGCTTTGCCTATATTCTTCATGAAGAAAACATGCTCTATATTGTATTTTAAAAAGAAACTGGGGAAAAGCTTGGTTTGAGAACATTTCCAAAGCCATGTTAAAACAGATTCACAGAAAAGAAACCCAGAAGTCTTAGTGATGGGATTATCCTAAGATTAGTTATCAATACAAAAAGGAATCTCCTTTCTGAGACATTTGCTGAATTTCACTCTGCTTTCTCCACACACTTGTTGTATGTGTATTAGTAATAGGATTCCTAGTGTTAGATTAAAAAATACATTTTTATGCTATGTAGTGCCCTATCATTCAATTTACAAATTTAACAAGCATTTATTAAGATATTAAGGTGGCACAGCGGATACAGCACTGTCCTTAGAGTCAGGAGAAACTGAGTTCGAATCAGACCTCAAACACTTACTAACTGGGCAAGTCATTTAGTCACATTTGCCTCAATTTCCTCATATATACAGTGAGTTGGGGAAAGAAATGGCAAACCACTCCAGTTTTGCCAAGAAAACCCCAAATGGGGTTATGGGGAGTCAGACACAACTGAAATAACTCAACAACAGCAGTAGCACCATGGAAGGTGTGATCGGACAAACTACTATTGCAATGCCCAAGATAGTACCTATACTGCCTAGTATACAAAGCAGCATTTGTTGTTTTCATTATATTGGTTTTTTTCCACTTAATAGTATTTTTTTTCTAATTGTATGTAAAAATAGTTTCCAACATTTACTTTTACAAGATTTTGAGTTTCAATTTTTTTCTCCCTCTCTTTCCTTCTCTCTCTCCAAGATGATGTGCAATCTGATATAGGTTATGCACATGCAATACTATTAGACTTAGTTCTACATCAGTTATGTTGTGAAAGAAGAATCAGAACAAGAGGGAAAAATCAAAAGAAAGGAAAAAAAAGAGAGAAAATAGAATGTTTTGATCTGCATTCGGACTCCATAGTTCTTTCTCCAGATGTGGATGGCATTTTCCATCATTAGTCTTTTGAGATTGTCTTGGAAAATTGTATTGCTAAGAAGAGCTAAGTCTATAAATGTTGGTCATCACACAGTGTTGCTGTTACTGTGTATAGTGTCCTCTTGGTTTTGCTCACTTCACTCAGCATCAGTTCATGTAAGTCTTTCCAGGTTTTTCTGAAATCTACCTGCTCATCATTTCTTATAGAGTAATAGTATTCCCTTGCTTTCATATACCACAACTTGTTCAGCCATTCCCTAATTGGTGAGCATCCCCTCAATTTCCAATTCTTTGCCACCACAAAAAAGAGTTGCAATAAATATTTTTGTACATGTGGGGTTTTTTTCCCCTTTTTTATGATCTCTTTGGGATACATAGCTAGTATTGGTATTGCTGGGTCAAAAGGTATACACAATTTTATAGCCCTTTGTGCATAGTTCCTAATTGCTCTACAGAATGATTGAATCAGTTCACAACTCCACCAACAATGCATTAATGTTCCAATTTTCCTGTATCTTCTTCAACATTTATCATTTTCCTTTTTTGTCATATTAGCCAATCTGATAGGTGTGAAGTGATACTTTAGAGCTGTTTTAATTTTAATTTGCACTTCTCTAATTAATAATGACTTAGAGCATTTATATGACTATAGTATTTACATTATATTGTTAAAAATGGATCTACCAGCTAGGAACTGGGTGGGATGGACGTAACCTTTATCAAATTTTCAGATGACATAAAGCTAGGAGGGATAGCTAACACACTAAATGACCAAGGCCAGATATGAAAAATCTTGGCAGGCTAGAAAATTGTACTGAATCTAATAAGTTAAAATGAAAAAGGATAAACATAAACTTATTAATTATATTGCTGAGCTTCACGATGACAAAATGGGGATAGCATGGATAGGCTATAGGGTATAGAAAAAGAACTTTGGATCTTAGGTGCTTATAAAAATCAATTGGAATAACTATATGATATCATAGCTTCTTACCAGAGAGAGGGGGATGGAGGGAAGAAAGGAAAAAAAAGGAAAAAAAATACAATGAAATGAGAGTTTGGGGATTTGCTTTGCTTTTTTATTTAGGGCTACAGGTCATTCTTCTTGCACATTTTTGTTGCCTAAAAGACTGCTTTCTATTAATATTAACCTCATCTTACCAAAACTTATTCTATGGAATGTGAAAATTTACTTAAAGCCTTAGAAATTATTTAGGTTAGAAGCCAAAGGAAGAAATTAAACTGTTTCTGATTCCTTAGTGACATATAAATCTTTCCCCTCAATTAAGCTCATTTGTGAATCCTCTAAATGTAGTTTAATCTGCAACCTGATTTAGTTTATCTATAAAGTTTCTTTGTCAAAGCTTGTTTCCTTAGGGACTGTGTGAGCTTATGACTCTATTTAGCTAAGTCGGTTCAAATTTTATGACCTTAAAAGAATAATGCTATTATGATTTTTTTTCTTTTCTTTAACACTTCTGGTCTAAGAGGAATGTACAAGATCACAATACATAAAAGAATTATACCTCTGTCATTCTGACATAATTTTATCTATAAGAAAGCCTGTTAGAATTTTAATAATTATTCAGGTTTTCTCTGAAGCCTGAATCTATTCTTGAGAATAATAGTGAAACCTTAGTTTTTTACCTCTATAATCTCTGCATGGCAGTAAATATATTTTGGCAGCAGTTAGCTACTATATGTACTTAGAGAGGAATTATTTTTCTTATAACAAAAGCTAATGAGACCTTGACTGGCATTAACAGAAGTATAACTTCCAAAAATAAAGAGGGGGCAGTACCATTGTGCTCTGCCTTGATCAGATCTGTGTTTGAGGGGTCAGCTAGGTGGCGCAGTGGATAGAGCACCAGCCCTGGAGTCAAGAGGACTTGAGTTCAAATCCGGCCTCAGACACTTGACACTTACTAGCTGTGTGACCCTTGGCAAGTCACTTAACCCCATTACCTAGCAAAAAAGAGACAAAAAAAGAACTGTGCCCAATTCTGGGCACCACTTTCTAGAAAGGGCATTTATATTGAGAAAGCATTAAGGTGTTAAGAGGAGGAGAAAAATTGTGAAGGGTCTTGAGAACATGTCAAATGAGGATCAGTAATGGAACTGGGGATGTGATTGAGGATGTAGTTTGGAGAAGAGAAGGCTCGGGGGAAAATGATAACTCTTCCAGTGTTTGAAAAGCCATGATGTGGAAAGGAAATTAGATTTGTCCTTCTTGGCACCACAGTGAAGAAGTAAAATTATTCAGTAGAAGTTACAAGGAGACACACTAGATACAGCTTAATTCAGGAGGAAATCTCACTCAAGTATTAGAGTTATGAATGTCTAAGGGAAATGCCCAGCCTTAGGAGGTAGTGAGTTTCCCTTTGTTGTAACTCTTCAAGCAAAAGCTGGATATACACTTCTGCTATGTTTTGATAAGATGGCCCATGAGAATCCTTCTAACTCTTTGATTCTGTGGTCTACAGTACCCCTAGCATTCCAGGGTAAGTTACTGCCTCAGTAGACTAAATGAAGTCCTGATTAGTTGTGTTATATAAATATTAAAATACCCATATATGCCTACATTTAATAGGTATATATGTGTGCATGTGTCTATGTGTTTATGTATATGCCAGGTGGATTTACATTTTTAAAACTTAAACTACACTAAGACTTTTGAGATACCCTATAGATATGTGTTTATGCATGTATATTTATACGAGTTTTATTTTTCACATCTCCAGTAATGTTAGGAACATGAATGTGTATATTATTAGTATAGAATATTATATACTGTAGAGTAGTCAAAAGTTGTCATAAGACAAGGCATTAATCATTTGCCAATTACCATTTATTAACTGTCTATTGCACCACTGGCCATCAACATTTCAGAAAGCTTCTTGACTCCATCCGTATGTTCTCCTGATAACAATGGGAAGCCATGTTCAATGAAGGGGCCTATATCTACAATATAGATATTCAATTTGACGGCCATGTGTAGTCATAGGAATGGATTCTATCCATCCATTCATTTGTTTGTGCTTTTGTTTCAAAATGCTTTGTAGACAAAATTCTTCTAGTTACATTTTATTGGTAGTTAGATCCACCCCACAATTGAATTAATGGCTGTTTTGGTTTGGTAAAAAACGAAGAACAATGGATTAATGAAAGACATAGGAATATTTTTGGGGCCACATGATACAAATTATTCTGTAAATGATCATTTTCTTCAAAACACACTTTCACCTGGGTCCATGGAGCCTAAATTAAATCACTGAATCTTAGAGGTGGATATGAAGTGAACCAGAATCTTCTTCAAAGCATACCCATCAAGTCACCATCTAGTCTCTACTTGAAGAGCTTCAGTAAAGGAGAGATTAATATCTCCCAAGGAAGTCCCATTCATTTTTGGCAGGGAGGAATTTATTCCTTATAACCATCTTAAATATTCCTCTTTACAATTTCTATCCATCACTACTAGTTCTGACCAATGGGGTTAAGCAAACCCACTGTGTGATCTTTCATTCTGGTACAGTAGAGGGACCACTAACATAGGAGTTGAGAGGCTATATGTCCAAATCCAACTTCTGATGAATATTATCTCTCTGAAATTGAAGTCAGTCACTCTACCTCTTGGGGTCTCAGTTTCCTCATGTGTAAAATTGGTAAATTGGATTAGATGACATCAGAAGTACCTTCTAGACTTTTTATCCTTATTATCTAATGATTCTTTACTTCACTCCATTATTCTCTTTGAGTATAATGATCATTATGAGTCATCATCTTCAATATTTATGTAAATCTATGATCTGACTGGTTCAAGCACTCCCTCTATCAATGCACATCCCAGGCTACACATATTTTAATCAACTATGATGAATGAAAAAGCATTTACTAAGCACTAATTATTGGCTAGATGTAGAGCTAAGTACTGGAGATACAAATGTAAGATAGAAAATCAGTTTCTGAACCCAAGGAGTTCATAAATTTTAGTGGGGGAAAAACAGATAAAAAGAAGCTAGAAGGGAGGGAGTGGGGACATAATGACATGGTGTAGAGATTGCCAGGAAAAGATCCAGGCAAGAAAATAAGAAGGTTCACTCTCAGATCCAGATCACGAGAGTGATCCTATGATCAGAGGCCAAGGTTCTTGTGGGAGGAGGATGATGAGGTTGAGGATAATGCCTTGAATGTAGGCAGCATGGAGTTTGGAAATGGTCTGGCACATTGCGAACCACAGCACTCTTGCCTAGGTCTTTACCTAATTTCTCCATGTAGGATCTATCTAGCATTTTGCAGAGCCTCCTTTGACTCCCTTAACATTTCATGGATGCCAGCTTTGCACTCTGACTATCTGTCTATTGTTGCCTAGACATAGAAGAGATTCCATCTGGCAGGACCAGCAGGAGCAGGCATAGAAGGAAGCCCTTCTCCCTCAATATTCTATCTTTTTATATAAAGAAAAGAAGTTCTTTTTTTTTAATTTTGTGGAAAATAGCAGCAGAAACGGAGGCCACAGATTCAGAAAACTCATGAAAAAGGTCATTTCCTTAAAAAATATTGTATATGTTTGTATCACGCCTTCCCCTCCCCAAGAGCCTTTTTCTAGGAATTTTCTTCTTTCCCCCATGTTACCTCCCCAACCCTTACTAACTTCTCACTTTCTTCTTCCTTTTGCTTCTATTTGCTTTCTATTCTACTTCTATCTAACACCATTTTTCTTTCTTTTTTTGTCACCATTTGTCACTTTTTGTCTCCTGAGACAAAAGACCTGTCCCCGTCCCTTCATTCCTTCTTCCCAGCATGACAAAACAAACCAATATGTTCTCTATCTTTTTATTCCTGGAACTCGATAACCTTTTCCTCCTAATATACTCTCCCAAGAACTTGAGGTTTCCCCCAGTCCATTCCCATACAAAGAAAGGTATAGCTTTTCTAAGACTCCTAACAAATTCCCACCCACCCTACCCCAACTGATAGAGCTTTTGTTGATAGAACCTTTCCTATAATTTCCTCATGCTATGATAAAATCATCTTCTCTTATATTACCCTTTTTACTACTTACATCTTACACCAACCTCATGGGATAATCTAACTTTTTCCAGGAAAGAGCTTTCCCTCCCTCCCCTGGGGTCTTTTACTCTAGAATACAGAAATATTTTCTTTCATCATCCCAAGGAAAGACTTGATAATCCCCTGATCAGGGTCTTATCCCATGTGGCCCTCTAGGTTCCCAAGTGCAGCCATTTGACTGAATCCAAACTTCACAAAACAAAGCTGGTCTAACCCTT
The DNA here is from genome assembly GCF_900497805.2 of Vombatus ursinus. Taxonomy (NCBI): domain Eukaryota; kingdom Metazoa; phylum Chordata; class Mammalia; order Diprotodontia; family Vombatidae; genus Vombatus; species Vombatus ursinus. The sequence goes on along the minus strand of NW_020950239.1, from coordinate 1,327,849 downwards.
TCTTATTGCCCAAGGAAAACCTGAGCAGCTGATCTTTTAGTGTTAACTCTCTTGGAAGCAGAAAAGTCCCTTTCCCTTATCAACTTCTCCTTGGGGAAAGAGGATCCTTTACGATCCCCTTCTGCCAGTAATCTCCTCACGTCACCCTATACCCCCTCCTCCAGGTAGTGGAAGAGGACATTGAATTCTGACACACTGGCATCAAGGACATTCTCTGCTGTGGTCTTGTGCTCTTTGAGGTGGTGTTGAATGGTAAGTTTACAGACAAAGAGCACATCCCAGGAAAGAACCATGGTTGAGTCGAGCCTGAAAGTACAGGTTGAGGTGGTCATGTAGGGTAGACTTCTGCATGAAGCATTTGTCCCAAATACTACAGGAGTGTGAAGACACTTTGGTGGATGTTCGTGTGATGGTTGAGGTTACTGCTATAGTTGGAGCTGTTTCCCACGTTTAGGGAATGTAAAGATGAAAGTGCTGGGCTCTCATGTGGAATGTGAGCCTTTCTTCATTCTGAAACATTTCTGAACACTTTATACACGTGATGTCCTTCAGTGGGTTTCCTACTGAGGAACTCCCTGGTATAGTGCTTCTAATGCCCCCGTAACTCCCACTAACTCCACTGGCCTGGGACATAGTGGCTCCTTCTAGAGCTTCATCTCCCAACCTGAGGGTAATGCCGTACCCTATTAGACCTCCAGGAAACAGTAACAGACCTTCCCTTTCTGTGTCTTCTGTCAAGTTTTAAAAGTCTTTCACCACCTTCTGGGGTGCTGTGCTATCATCAGTGGCATCAACAGTTGTTTTGTTTTTTTTATGATCTTATTAATGAGAAGTCCACTACTCCCTCTGAAGCCAAGACCGTCTCCAAGGTTAAGGTTCTCCCCAAGTCCAAGGCTCCCTCCAAGGCCAAAGTTCTACTCAATGACTCCAGAAAAAAATAAGTATCTGTACCACCCCCGATGATGATTCTACCTTGGCAATGAAGATATCTGACACATCCTCCTCTTCATCTTCTTCTATCTTTAGTTCAAGGCTTTCATCTAGGGTAAGTTCTAGCTTCACTGGCCAGAGAAAAGGAGGTATAGGAGATGGTGGGTGGGGTTTGAGAGCTGACTTTGGGATTCAGGCAGGTGGGAGGAGTGACTTGGTAGAACTGAAGCTAATCAATCCAATCTCTTCACTAACTCCATCTTCTTTCAGGCCAATCTTGGACTCAATGAATTGGCTCAGGGAATTTTTTCATTTCTCTACCATATGCTCCATTTGGAGGTGGGAGACAACGGTTATGTAGTTGACAATGTCATGGACAGCAGACTCCAGAGCCCCAGTATAGCAGGAGAAGAGGAGGTCTGCCATGATTCTGGCATTGTGCAGGAGTGACACATTGAGATTGAGAAAAAACTAGTCATGAAGAAATGGGGAGCAGGCTGCCAAGATCATCTTGTAGCCCCAGAACTTGAGACTGCTGGCCATGATGGTGACATCACAGAAGTACTCCCTCTTCCCAGAGCTGGTTCATATTTCACAGGGTGGCAGCCTCATGCCCTGGGAAGTGGAATCACAAGATTTCCACTCCAGATGCCATGGTGTTGAGTGTGCTGGGGAAAGTTTCCTGGCTCAGTTCCCCCCAATATTTTTGCTAATGTTCCTCTTCCCCCAGATACTAGTCTCTCATTCCCACCCCGCCAGAAAGAACTCAGGCTTTCCCCTGCCCTACAACCCTCAGACTCATTTCACCTTCCCAATGGGCCCTCTATCCTCACAATTCAACCTTTGCTGAATAGATAAGGCAGATCACAGTACTTAGATAAACAGGAAGCCTCTCATTTAAATCCTTCATCTAAAAATGAAGATCACCAGACCTCATTTGGGTTTTCATTGTGCCATGAGGTCTGTTGGACCTTTCAATCAACCTTGCAACTATATTCTCCAAATCCCCAGCCATTGTCATATGATTTACTAATTTACCCTGGGAATCCTGAGGCATTGTAATCCTCCCAGAAGCTTCATCCTTAGGAACACCAGGTATTTCCATCCACTCTGCAGCTGAAACCCAAATATGTTGCATTCCCAATTAGAATGTGAGCTCTTTGAAATCAAAGACTGTCTCACTTTTCTAATTATATCCTCAGTGCTCAGCATAGTGCTTTATGTATACTTAGTACTTAATAAATATTTTCTCATTTATCCTTCACTCATACTATTCAATAGCTTACAATTTATTCTTTTCAAGGATGTCATGCATTATGCCTTGTGATGATGTTCAATGAGACAAAAATGACCCTGTGTCCTTTTGTCCCTTTGTTCTGCTGTTCAATTCTAGTGAAGGAATGTCAAGAAAATTCACAATTGTGGAAGTAGATTTTGGTTGGGCCTCATTACAGTTCTATGCATGCCACCTAAGCCTAAGAATACTGAGTATTCTTCATCTCTGGATAGAGAAAATCCTGTGTTGAGGGTAAAAATTACACGAGCTGGGCAGAGCGCAACTCAGTTTCTCTCCAGTACATGGTCATCCACTCATACCTCTACATCACTGCAAAGGGCCAGGTTCCTTGGCTACAACTAAAATACTAATATGTACAGAACACAGACACCAAACCCATAGTTTCAAGACTAGTGTAGGGGGAGTATGTGAGAGCAGATATGACTGTGTCAGTACATATAGAGACTTCTAGTCTCACTTCCTTAAAAGAGATTTAGTTCAGTCAACCAAGCCCAAATATGCACCATTGTTACAGATCATGGGTATCCTTGGAAGCCAGAACCAAGATAAGTACTTTCCTTCTAAAAGGAATATTCTTTGGGGTGGGGGTAGGTAGGGAGAGGGAGCATCAGAATGAAGATTAGAACTCTTTTACTTTAAAGGATATTAATTATAAAAAAAGTGAAGTCTGGCTAATGAGTGTATTTTTCCCTTCGAGAAATTCCTGTTGAAGCACTTGAGAAAAAAAAAATCATCTGCAGAAGATATAACAGCATAAATAACAACGGCATCATGGGGACTCTGTATTATCCTCATGTATCGGCAAACCACATTTAACAGAACAAATATTTTTGCCTGGAGAGAGGTAGGCTCTCTAAACAGAGATTAATCCTCTTAATGGATTTTCCTTACCTCAGTGAAAAATGCATTATGAGCTCTTAGGTCACACTCAACACACTGTTCAATTTTTATATGATGTGAGGTTGGCACCAAGATGGTTTTTCTTTCACACTGTGGGTAAAAAAACAATGAGCTGGGAGGTTTGGAGCCAGACTCTTTAATCACTTGCTCAAGACTCAGCTCTCCAATAGAGCTACATTCGTCTAGGCTGTCTTTTTTCTTTCCTTTTCTTTCTTTTTTCTTTTCTTTTCTCTTTTTTTTGTGGAAGTTATATAGAATTTGCTATGGAGGAAAAAAATCAACATACTTCAGCTGTGTGCAAAATGTTTGTGTGATCAATAAGGCTGCCCTTGTCAGTCACTTCATTAGTGGGACTCGTTCTCTGAGTGCTTGTTTCAACAACCTTTTCCTGGCAAAATGGGGGAAAGCTCTTGTCACCCCTTCTCCTTCCTCCCACCCAAACACCCAAGGCAGAAAGGAGAGCATTGTCTCCTGATTGACAGAGCCCAAGACTGGAAACTTTCTTACTTAGAAAGAAGGCCGTGGCTACATTACCTCTGTGGGCCTGACTACCACATCCCAGGCTGGCCATTATCTGATCCAGTTAATTATATGCACTGGCGTCTTTGTACATCTTTGCCTTTGAGGATTCCTCTTCAATGGGCATGCCACATATCCAATGGACAGTTATTTAGCTGTGAAAGACTTCAATCCCAAGGTCGGTCCTTTCTTGTAACTCACTTTTCCCAGCCTTACTTGCATGAAAACAGGAAAAGGTGCTCCTGTTCCCATGCCCCATGGAGGAATGGGTAAAAGGCCAAACCAGCCTGACAAGAAACCCTGCTAACTATTTTCAGAGAACAAAAGTAGTCAGCCAGGAGGACAGAACTCAGGTGTAAGCATGATGGATAGATATTCCCGAAGATTGAATTTTTTCTCAGTCTTTGGAATGTGAAGCTGGACTAAAGATACTAACTTTAAAAATGCATGTATGTGTGTGTGTGTGTGTGTGTGTACACACACATATACACATTATATATACATATATACACATATATACACACATATATGCATATATATATTTCTCTTGAAGAAAGGTAATCAACTAAATCACCTTCAAATGATTCAGATCTATCAACAGAAATAAAAGCTGAAATAATATCCTAGAAAGGGTCAACGTTTTTTCTATGATAGCTCCATTCTAAGATGAGAATGGCATCTTGAATAAGTGAAGAGGTCCTTTTCCTTAATTCCCTCCTGACCTAACATTGGCCATGCCCAAGTTTTAGTTTAGTTTATGTGTTCCAAGGATGCTATACTGCTTCTTAGTAGTTGATCCTTCAGGTGTACATGCTGATGCAATTGTCAATGCTTTCTCCTAATTCTGTCAATGTTAAGTTGCTAAAAGGAACTGGGAGTACAGGTCACTGGCTCCTTAACAAATTTCAGAGAACATATTTGATAGGGGATTATATCATCACTAACAAAAAAGTAGCCCTGGGGCAGCTAGGTGGTGCAGTGGGTAGAGCACTAGCTTTGGAGTCAGGAAGACTTGAGTTCAAATCCGGCCCCAGACACATAGCACTTACTAGCTGTGTGACTCTGGGCAAGTCACTTAAACCCAATTGCCTTGCCAAAAAAAAAATGAAAAGAAAAGATAAGAAAAAGAAAAAGAAAAAGTAGCCTCAAAATCATCATGGTACCTTGGAATGCTGAAGGGGCAGTTGTAGCAGGCTTGACCCAGAGAGAGTGGGTATAAAGTATATATGTCATAACTGGACTCACTGAAAACCATGACTGGTCAAAAAACCTGATGGCATATTTCATTATAAAAGAATATATACAGGACTATTAGATCAGGAGCATAGAGATAAAATAGACTCCTTGGTCAATAATCTTCTGAAATAATTCAAAAACTGAAAACACATATTAATATAATGCCCCAAATCCATCATTTTCTGGTCAAACAAAAAAAAAATACTTCAAGAAGCCAAAAAGAAAGAGTTCAGGTACTAGTGGGCCATAGTCAACATCACCCAAGACTATGCAGCAACTGCGTAAAAGAAAAAAAAATATAAAAACATATATACATATTCTTATATATACATATGTATACACATGCATATATACATATGCACACATATACATACACACATGTAAATGTATGTACATACAAAAAAAAATACTGATCCCCCCCTGAAAGAAAATATCTACAAATGGAGTAAAATCCTACAGGGACAAAAATAGACCCTATACTGAGTAAGAAACTTTGAAGCATTCTTGATTTAAAAAAAAAAGACAAGACCAATGCAACCAGGATTAGGGAAAAGTGGAATTGCCAAAAATAGCAGTGGATAAGACTGGTACCAGTGATATGTGAGAATGTAAAGAAAAGGGAGGGAAAGGAGAATAGCCTAGGAAAGAAATTATAAAGAAAGTACAAAATTGTAATATTTCTCATAATCGGGATGTACTCTAAGTGTATACAAACAAATCATTCTAGGATGAGTGGGCAATTCACAAACTTGACTCTTTTTTGGACCAGGGGAAAAAAAAAAGATTGAATATATACACCCCCAATGCACCTCACACACGCCCTCCCATCCATGAACAATTTAATGTAAAAATACACTAAAAGGAAATGGGTGTTAGATTGGGAAAGGGAGAAAAAAGAGGCATCGTTAAGAAGAGGGTAGAATTGTGGGAGAGAGGAAATTTCACCCATGGATGCTGGATTATAAAAGGAATTAGATTTGGAAATGGTAAGACCCACCAACTCAAGTCCAGGGTGAATACAAAGAAGAGCAAAAGAGTAGAATCAGATTACTCCAATCATACATTACTAATTATTAAAATGATTTTGTTTCATCACCTTTTTTTTCTGTGTAACAGGTGGGGAAGAAAGAGAGAAAACATTACAATATGATATGATAGAAGGGAAAACATCTAATCAATCCTGCATGGCATTTCATTTATCTACAAAAATAGGGAAGGTAGAAGAATGGATTTGAAAGAAGGACCCACCAACAAGGGATGGGGGATTTGCAAATCAATATTGTCAAACATTCACAGCCCTATGAACTCTAACACTACATAAACTGTATGCAAAAATAAATAAAAAGGCATCTTACAAAATTGGTTTTATGAAACAAATATGTGCCTGATACCTAAACTAGATAAGGAGAGATAAAGTGAAGACAGAAAATAATACAATATTTCTAATTAATATTAATGTAAAAATATTTAGCAAAATTAACAACCACAACAACAATGATAAAGTTAGCATTTATGTATTACTATAAGGTTCTATATAAGCATCCTAAGGATAAGTGATTATCCTGGGAGATAGGCACTATTATTATCCCCATTTTACAAATGAAGAAACTGAGGTAGACAGAAGTAGTAAAGTGCTTTGTCCAGTGTCTCAAGGCTAATCAATTCCTGAAGCTGCATTGAATTCCACTTTTCCTCACTCTAGGTCCAGTGCTGTATTCACTGTATCACTTAGTTTCTTTCATTAAATCTTATATATTAAATATGTATTGAATTTATTAACTATTATTTACTATTAAAGAGTCTACATCAACATACTTAAAATATTATTCATTGTGATCAAGTTAAATTTATATTAAATTTATTTACATTTAAATTTATATCAGGAATGCAGGACTAGTCTTTCAAGGTTGTTTATATTTCCAATTTTTTTGTCATTGTATAAATTGCTCTCCTGTTTTTGTTTGTTTTTGCTTAATTCACTCTGAATCATTTAATACAGTTCTTCCCAGGTTTCTCTGAAACTTTTTTTTCATTTCATATGACACAATAGCATTCTATTACCCATCATATCATAATTTGTTAAGACATTCCCCATTTAAGGGGTACTCCTTTTCCTTCCTTCTCTTTGACACTACAAAAGGAGCTACAATAGATTTTATTTATTTATTCATTCATTTATTTGTTTGTTTGTTTGTTTGTGTGTGTTTGTTTGTTTATTGTATATGCAGGTTCTTTCACTCTTTCTTTGATTGCTTTGGGTCATAGGTCTAGTAGTGGTAATGTTTGGGCAAAGGATATGTGCAGTTTTAGTTAACTTCTCAGACATAGTTCCAGATTACTTTCCAGAAGAAGTTAGATTTTTTTTTCCTTCAATCCTAAACATAAATACAGAAATACTTTCTTGGAACATTATAAAATTATATCATGCATGCATATGCATACATATGTCTAGATAGATAATCGACACATAAGTCTCTACCTATCTATGAATCTTCTCACTTTATCTATGTTCAGTCCTATCCTTTGTTCTTCTAATGATGCAGCCTTATTATTCTTTAATCAAAATCTGAATGTATTATTTGAATCATGAATCCTCAGATTTCTATTCCCTCCTGGAGGACTGTACTATAATTTCCCTTTGTTATGTGCCAAGCAGCATCTCTGTCCCAGAAGACTACTGTGGTGGAAGAGTGATGGTGGTTTCAACACCATAAAAAAGTGAAATTAGTTAATATGTTTGGAGTATGAATATGCCAAAGGCACACACTGAAAGAAGCAATTAGTACTATGAAACTAAAACACTCAGAAAGCCCCCAAACCTCAGAGAGAGATTCTTCTGAAGATTCCTTGATGAAAGATTTATTCTTTCTTCCTTCCTTCCTTTTTTTTTTAATAAAGGGAGCAGCTGTGTGAATGCACTGTGCCACATTTGAAATCCAAGGCTCGTGACTTTTTGTCATTGTTCCATTGCTGTTTTCCAGTAGCAAAACTGATCAGATGGACAGTTTTAATTTTAATTCTAATAGTTAAATTATATAGTTAAATCATTTTAATTTAATTTTAATAGTTAGAACACCTCTTGAATGGGGTACTGATGTAATTTTGATTGTAAGCTTGACAACCAGAAGACCATTGAGGTTGTTAAAAATTCTGAAAAAAAATATTTGTCAGTTTAACCTTTGGTATGGTTTGAATTTTTTCATTCTTCTTGAATGTGTCTTTCTTCTCATTGACAAATGTCATGTCTTTGTCTGCTAAACAATTTAAAAAGGTTGGTAGGATAAAGGGAAGGAAAAGCTCATATAAGAGATTCATGTGAAGCTTCAGGAGGAAAACAGAACTGAAATTCACTAACTGACTCTGATCCCAAGGGATACACACTGCTCATTTGAATGTTTAACAAGATTTCATCCATTTTATTTGTTTGTTTATGTGTAATTGTTTTTTATAAACAGTATAGAAAACCATGCCACTATGAACATTTTTAAGTGACACAAACTGTGCTTCCCAAAGAAATCTGCTTGTTTACTTTCTTAGTTGTCTGGACATCTCATCTTCTATAGGGGTTGATCCTTCTGCATTGTCTTCTGCTAATGGAATATTTATGAGAAGCTGCATGATTCATTTTACTTTATGTAATTATTACTTAAAGGACTATGATCACCATTGAAAAAAAGGTTCTAGATTTCCCATCATATTTTTGTAGTGGGCGACTGGCCTATGAGCCAAATCCTTGTGAGTATATACCAAATTTTCAACTGATACAATCTCCAACTAGACTTTGGAACATTCATAGACAGATATTCCTGTAGCTAGTTCTGCTCTGCTAAGTAAATGTGGAAAGTCGTCTCTTTAATTAACTACATAGTTGGAATTGGGGTAATATTCAAAATGCATCAGTTGTTTGGAGTTTGTGTGAATTGGTGAAAACTAGTTTGTTATAGGTCCAGGTTCACATTGTATATAGGCTAAGGCTTAATTGCCACTGATATCAGGCATTGGAACTGGAATTAGGAGGGTCTGAGTTCAAATCTGTACTTACATTCCAACTCCCCTCTTGCTTTTACTTTTCTTCTTCCTCCTCCTCCTCCTTTGATTAACTGCATAATAAATGTGATTATTTTCTTCAAAACCAATAGAATCAATATATGAAACCATTAGTTCATTGTCCAAACAATGTATAATGACAAATGAGTCTTTGGGTCTTTGAGCTTTTCCTGATTCCTCTAGCAACATGATCTGGCCTAGATTTCTTAAATTTAAGTTATCCTAAATGGCAATAATAATTAAATATTATATATCATCCATATTCACTTGGTTACCTTACAGGATCATGTTCCATTTTTAATTATAATACACACACATACACATATATGTGTATGTGTTTCAATTATCATACAATTTATCCAATTTATCAACAATTTAGCATATAGAAGAAGTGTGAAATATCTGTCCATGGGTCTAAGAACACTGGGCCAGGTATCTATGAAGAATATTTTTACCACTTTTGTCTTTAGCACTCTTCCTCCAACAGTCAGTTGTCCCCATGGATGTGATATCAGCTCACTCAAGACTAGTCTGAATCACCATTTTCTTCATTATATATAAAAGGGATAGAAAACCACACCTGATATGGCAGTCATTAATTGTGGACCTTGTGAAAATGTAAACATTCTTAGATTCAGGGGGCCTACCATTTACTACATCATAAATCTCAAAGTAGCTGTTCTGTAAATAACATCACTTTCCACTGAGATATTAAAACCTTGGTAGAAACCATGAATTACATTAAAGTTAGTGATTTTCACTAGGCAGTCTCCAGGGCTTTTGATTCTTAATCAGTGTCAGACTTTTCAACATCAACTGCTGGGGGATGGAGCCAAGATGGTGGAGTACAGGCTGGGACCAAAACAACTCTCCCAACATTCTCCTCCAAGCAAATGTAAAATAACACCTTGAATCAAATTTTGGAGCAGCAGAGCCAAGAAAATGTCAGAAGGAGATATTTATCTAGCCTAAGACAACTTAGGAGGGCCACAGGAAAGATCTGTGACATTTGGGTGACAGCCAGCCTAGAACATAGCAGGAACACTACTGGTGGGCCTTAGTGGTAGCCACAACAGAAGCAGCAGCAGAAACTTCAAGAGCTCTTCAGGAGTCCAGAGACTGTAAGGTATCAGACATCTGGTCAGAGAGAGATTACAGGGACCCTTTGTTGGCACTGGGTGCAGCTGGCACTGATTGGCAACTCTATTGCCCATAGAAGTTCTGGGTCACTGTTCCAGGGTGGAGAGGAGTGCTTGTGATAAGTCACAGGGGAGCAGAAGACCTGATCACAGTTCCAGGGCCAAGAGGAACATTAAGAGGACTTGTGACTGCTGGGGATCAGGGGTCCTTCTTGGGTAAAAAACAGAGCACAGACCAAGAGAGCAGTAACCACATCTCTCTCAAGATAACACTACCTTGGCAGCACAGAAAAGTTACAGACCCCCAAAATTAGCTTTGAAAATAGCAGCAGGAAAAAGCCAGAAGTCTGACACAGTGCCTTGCTCCCTCCCATTCCCCCACCCCCATGAGTAGAACCTATAAAGTGCAAAGTCAAGAAGTGGACTGGGGAAACGAGCAAACAAACAAACAAAAACTTGGCCATAAAAAGTTGCTACAGTAATAAGAAAAACCAAGAAATACACTCAGAAGAAGACAATAATGTGAAAGCAGCTGCAAGCAAAGCCTTAAAGAAAAATGCTAATTGGATTCAAGGCCAGCAGGAATTCCTGAAAGAGTTAATGAAAGAGATAAGAGTAGTGGAGGGAAAACTTCAGGGGGAGGGCAATGAGAGTGACTCAAGAAAATCATGGAGGGGAGAAGAATTAACAGACTGGTAAAAGAGACACAAAAAGCACTGAATAAAATACACCTTTAAAATTGGTCTAATGCTAAAAGAGGTTCAAAATTTCACTGAAGAAATAATTTAAAATTTTGAATTGCTCAAGTGGAAGCCAAGGATTTTATGAGACTTCAAGAAACAAACAAAATCAAAAGAATGAAAAAAAAAGAAGATAACATGAAATATCTCATTGGAAAAACAACTGATCTGGAAAGACTCTAGACAGAATACTTCAAGAAATTGCAAAGGAAAACTGCCCCACTATCTTAGAATGTAAGATAGAAATTGAAAGAATCTACTGATCATCTCCTGAAAGAGATCCCAAAATGAAAATTTCTAGTAATATTATAGTCAACTTCCAGAACTCTCAGGTCAAGGAGAAAATGCTACAAGCAGCCAGAAAGAAATAATTAAAATACCATGGAACCACAGTCAAGATCACACAAAATTTATCAGCTTCTATGTTAAAGGAGTGGAGGGCTTGAAATATAATATTCTCCAAGGCAAAGGAGCTAGGAATACAAACAAGAATAAGCTACCCAGAAAAGCTTAGTATAGTGGGAGGATGGATATTTAATGAAATAGAGGACTTCTAAGAGTTCCTGATGAAAAGGCCAAAGATGAATAAAAAATAGGCATTGAAACAGAAGATTCAAGAGAATCATAGAAAGGTAAACATTAAAGAGTAATCATAAAGGACTCAATAAAGTTCAGCTTTTACATTCCTTTATGGGAAGATGATACATGTAACTCCTGGGACCTTTATCATAATTAGGGCAGTTAGAAGGTGTCTACATACACAGGGGGCATGGGTGTGAGTTGATTACGTTGGGATGATCTCCAAGAAAAGAGGGGGTGAGAAAGGTTATGGTTTGTCCTTTGTTCTCAAAGAGGACCATGACATCAGGGAGATGATGACATTACTTGCAATTGACTTTGATTTGAGTGAGGGAGGGTTATGTAAAGTCACCAATCTCACTTTCTCCTCCAGAGCCATCTGGGTCCAGTGGCCAGATATTGACCAAGGTGACTGGAGATGGCCCAGGATGAAATTTGAGACCTTGGCCCTTTTAAGCTAAGGACTTTCTGGGTTCTCACTGTGAGTGAAGCAATGCCCATTCAATGAGTCAAGGGATGACCCCTTTAATAAAAAAAAAAATCAAACTAGAAGACCCTCAGGGTTGCTGGCCAAAAGAGAAACAGTTACCATTTACATTCACTCTGAGCCAGGAAGGCGCAAAAAATAACCAGTAGGTAGTGCTTGGGCAGGGACCTATTATCCAATCCATGAGATCCAGAGTGAATTGGGTTTAAGGTTTGGTCTCTGAGAAAGAAATCTAGACAGTAAACCCCAAGTTAACTAGGTAGCTTTCGGTCATCAAAATGTAACCTCCTTTGGGTAGGACACCCTTAGGTGAGGACAGAGGAGGGAAGGGAAAGAGAAAAGAAGAGAAGAGAAGAGAAGAGAAGAGAAGAGAGGAGAGGAGAGGAGAGGAGAGGAGAGGAGAGGAAAAGGGATTTAGTGGAAGAAGGGAGAAGAGAGAGATAGAATGGGGAAAATTTTATCACATAAAAGAGGAAGGAATGGAAGAGATTTTATAGTGGAGGGGAAAATGTGGTGGGGGCAGTGGGAAATGCTTGAGCCTCACTCTCATAATAATTGGTTCAAAGAGAGAAGAATACATACACAGACATACATACATACATACACACATACATAACATAACATACATACATATACTCAGTTGGGTATAGAAGTCTATCTTACTCAATAAGGAAATAGAGGAAAGAAAAACAGATATGGGGAAGGGGAGTGATAGAAAGGAGGGAAGATTATGGGAGGCAGTGGATAGAAGCAAAGCAGACTTTTAATTAGGACCTGGATGAAAAAAAGAAAGAAGGATAAAAGAAGAAGATAGGATGGTGGGAAATATATGTTAGTAAGTGTATGTTAATAGGATGGGCTAACCCATAAAACAAAACTAGATAAAATAATGGATTAGAAACCAGAATCAAATAATATGCTGCGCACAACAGAGACCCATTTGAAGCAGAAAAATACATACAAAATTAAAATAAAGAGATAGAACAGAATCTATTACATATTAGCTGAAGTGAAAAAGGCATGTGTAGCAAACATGAATTCAGACAAAGTAAAAGCAAAAAAAAAACTAATTCAAAGAAATAAACAGGAAAACTACATGTTATTTAAATGTACCATCAACAATGATCTGATAGCAAAAAAAAAAATACAGCAAGTTTCTCTGATAAAGCCCTCTTTTCTCAAAATTATAGGAAACTGAGTCAAATTTGCAAATATGAGTCATTCTCCAACTGGTAAATAGTTAAAGGATATTAACAAATAGTTTTCAGAAGAAGAAATCAAAGCTATATATAATCATATAAAATGATCTAAATTGCTATTGATTAAAAAAAGACAAATTAAAATAACTCTGAAGTACCAACTCAGACCTATCAGAAATGATAAATGTTGAAAGGGATGAAAGAAAATAAGTATATTAATGAATTATTGGAGAAGTAGTGAACTGGTCCAACCATTCTGGAGAACAAGTTGGAACTTTGCCTATAGGGCTATAAAACTGTGCATACCCTTTGATCCAACAATTTCAATGCTAGGTCTATACCTAAGAGAAATCAAAGGTAAAGGAAAAGGAATTGTACATACAAGATATTTATTGCAACTCTTTTTTGTGGCAAACAATTGGAAATTGAGGCAATGCCATCAGTTGGGGAATGGCTGGACAAATTGTGGCATATGGTTGTGATAGGATACTATTATGATGTAAGAAATGATGAGGGTTTCAGAAAATCTTGGGAAGATCTATAAGAACTGATAAAAAGTGAAGTGAGCACAATCAGGAGATCACTGTATACAGTAACTAATAGTGATATCATAATGATGCCCAACTGTGAAAGACTTAGCTACTCTGATCTGACAATGATCCAAGATAATTCTGAAAGACTGACAATAAAAAATAATATCCACCTCTAGAGAGAGAACTGATGAACTCTGAGTGCAAATTTAAATGTCATTTCCTCACTTTCCTTATTTTTCTATATTTATTTTTGGAATGTGGATAATATTGGAAATATTTTAATGATTTTACATGTATAATTGATGTTATTTTGCTCACCTTTTCAGTGGTTGGAGGAGGGAATAAAGGGAGGGAAAGAATTTGCAACTCAATTTTTTTGAATGTTAAAAAAAATACATGTTTATAGTTTTCCTTAGAGTCTAAGTTAAAGGGCTGAGTGCAAAGATATCTCACAATATTTTATAAATTGCACTACCAGAATAAAAGAATCCTTAGTTGCTTTGAAATTTGGAGTATATAATCCACTGAGCTTCTGTATTGCTTATTAGTCACAATGGGTTTGTCTTTATCCACCTGTAATAGTAATTTGACACTTTCAATGGGTTCTGCCTTGATCTTGGAAGTATTACTAGTAGCCAGGAAAGACTTGGTGAATGAGATGACCTATTCCATCATGGTTGCAGAGTGAACTAGAGGTTGATCTGGAGGCAGAGAACCAAATATGAATGAATGAATGAATGAATGAATGAATGAATGAATGAATACACCTTTATTGAGCATTTATTAAGGATAAAGCACTATGCTAAGCAGTAAGGATCTAGATAGAAAAACAAATACAGTCTCAGCTACCAAGGAGCTGACATTCCATTGGACTAGAATGTTTCAGCTTCCATTTATGCAGAAAGGATCCATGGCCCTTAGAGTTCTGCCAGTTTTACCTTCTTTTTCTTTTCCTTTTTGTTATTCTTTTTTTTTATTTTTAGTTTTCAACATTTACTTCCACAAGATTTTGAATTCCAAATTTTCACCCCATCTCACCCCTCCCCCCCACCCCAAGATGGCATGCACTCTGAATACTCCTTCCCCTAGTCTGCTTTCCCTGCCATCTCTCCCCCCCTTCCCCTTCTATTTTCCTGTAGGGCAGGATAGATTTCTGTACCCCATTTCCTGTATTTCTTATTTCCCAGTTGCATGTGAAAACATTTTTTTTAAACATTTGTTTTTTAAAACTTTGGGTTCCAAATTTTCTCCCTTCCTTGCTCCCCAGCCACCCTCATTGAAAAGGCAAGCAACTCAATATAGGCTATACATGTGCAGTTATGCAAAACACTTCCATAGTAGACATGCAGTGAAAAACTAACTTTGTTTCCCTTAATCCTATCCTGTCCCCCCGTTTATTCTATTCTTTCTTTTGATCCTGTCCCTCTGCAGAAGCATTTGCTTCTGATTACCCCCTTACCCAATGTGCCCTCCTCTCTATCATCCCCCTACTCTCTTGTCCCCTTCCCCTCCTATTTTCCTGTAGGGTAAGACAGATTTCCATACTCAATTGAGTGTGTATGTTATTCCCTCCTTAAGTCAAATCCTTTGAGAATAACATTCACTTATTCCCTCTCACCTTCCCCATTTCCCCTCCACTGTAAGAGACTTTTCTGATTTTTTGTGAGATAATTTACTGTGTTCTATCTTTCCCTTTCTCCTTCTCCTAGTATAATCCTCTCTCACCCCTTAATCTTATTCTGCAAATATGACCCCTTCATCTTCAACTCACCCTGTGCCCTCTATCTATATATCCATCTATTCTATCTATCTATCTATCTATCTATCTATCTATCTATCTATCTATCTATCTATATATATATATACATACATATAATTTTTTCCCTCCAACTACCCTAATACTGACAAAGGTCTCATGAGTTACAAATATCATCTTTCCATTCAGGATTGTAAATAGTTCAACCTTAATAAGTCTCTTATGATTTCTCTTTCCTGTTTACCTCTTCATGTTCCACTTCAGTCTTGTATTGGAAAGTGAAATTTTCTATTCAGCTCTGGTCTTTTCACCAAGAATGCTTGAAAGTCCTCTATTTCACTGAATGATCATTTTTTTCCCCTGAAGAATTAGACTCAGTTTTGCTGGGTAGGTGATTTTTGGTTGTAATCCTATCTCCTTTGCCCTCTGGAATATTATATTTCATGCCCTGTGGTCCCTTAAAGTAGAAGCTGCTAAATCTTGTGTTCTCCTGATTGTGTTTCCACAATACTTGAATTGTTTCTTTCTGGCTGCTTGTAATATTTTCTCCTTGACCTGGGAACTCTGAAATTTGGCTAGGAGTTTTCCTTTGGGGGTCTCTTTCAGGAGGAGATCAGTGGATTCTTTCAATTTCTATTTTGCCCTCTGGTTCTAAAATATCAGGGCAGTTTTCCTTGATCATTTCTTGAAAGATGATGTCTAGGCTCTTTTTTTGATCATGGCTTTCAGATAGTCCAATAATTTTTAAATTCCCTCTCCTGGATCTATTTTCCAGGTGAGTTGTTTTTCCAATGAGATATTTCACATTGTTTTTTAATTTTTCATTCTTTTGGATTTGTTTTACAGTGTCTTGATTTCTCATAAAGTCATTAGCTTTCAGTTGCTCTATTCTAATTTTTAAGGAAGCATTTTCTTCTGTAATCTTTTGGACTTCCTTTTCTATTTGTCCAATTTTGCTTTTTAGAGCATTCTTCTCCTCATTGGCTTTTTGGACCTCTTTAGCTATTTGGGTTAGGCTATTTTTTAAGGTGTTATTTTCTTCAGTATTTTTTGGGGTCTCCTTTAGCAAGCTGTTAACTTGCTTTTCATGATTTTCTCATATCACTCTCATTTTTCTTCCCCGTTTTTCCTCTACTTCTCTTACTTGCTTCTCAAAATCCCTTTTGAGCTCTTCCAAGGCCTGGGACTGATTCATATTTTTCTTGAAAGTTTTGGATGTAGGAACTTTGACTTTGTTTTCTTCTTCTGGTTGTATATTTTGATCTTCTTTGTCACCAAAGTAAGGTTATATAGTCTGACTCTTTTTACGCTGCTTGCACATGGTCCCAACAAATTACTTGAGTTTTAAACTCTTTGTTAAGGTAAGAGTCTGTTTCCAATGTGGAGAATGTACTGTCCCAAGCTTTGGGGGTTTGTACAGCTGTTTTCAGAGATACTTCTAGGGACCTGTAAATTTTCAATTCTTCCAAGGTGCTATGATAAGGGGTGAGATATTTCCTCTCCACAGCCACAACAAGCTCTACCACACCAGTGTTCCTCCTCACCCCAGGACCACCCCTCAGAACTGTGACCCAGATCCAAGCATGGGTAAAGCAAGAGATTCCTGCCTCAACACTGGCAAAGAGATCCCTGCAATCCCCTTCTGATCAGCCGCTCGATTTCCCCTCAGTCTGTGGCCCGGAAGCTCAGGAAATAGCCTCGGCCCCTAACCCAGGGCTTGTACCTAAGACCTAGCTTCTTCTCTCACCACAGTCACAGACTTTTCCCACTGACCTTCTAAGTTGTCTTTGGCATTCGTGGGTTGAGAAGTCTGGAAACCGCCACAGCTGCCCATGATTCAGTCCCCTGAGGCCTGCTCCAGGGTTGCTGCGGCCTCCACACCTATGCCAAACTGAGCTCCTCTCCCAGCCTGGTGCGACATACCTTTCTGATCAACCATTCAGGCTGTCTTGGGCTGGAAATTTGTTTCACTGTCTTTTTGTAAGTTCTGCTACTTTAGAATTTGTTTAGAGCCATTTTTACAAGTATTTGCAGGGGTTTGGGGGAGAGCTCTAGCAAGTCATTGCTTTCCCTCCACCATCTTGGCTCCACCCCCCAGTTTTACCTTCTTTAATGAGATTTTCACTGATAATGAAATCATATCCCTTTCTGATTTTGAGCTGGTTTACAGGTACAAGAGAAGTTGTTGATAATTGTCTTTTCTGGGCCTACAGGAGCTGTGGTTTCTGAGTAGGCAGAAGCTATAGCAATTGCAGGAGCAGGGCCCAGGTCATATTTCCATAAAGGGTGATTCCTGGGATTCTGGCTGTGGGGGATGAATTAGAAGAAGGACTAGTGGTTTGTGATTGAGGAATGGTCAAAGGATATGAACAGGCAATTTTCAGATGAAGAAATCAAAGATAGCTATAGACTTATGAAGAAGTGTTCTAAATCATTTTTGATTAGAGAAATGCATATTAAAACAATTCTGAGATACCATCTCAGAACTATCAGATTAGCTAATATGACAAAAAAGGAAAACGATAAATGTTGGAGACGATGTTGGAAAATTGGGACACTGATGCACTGTTGGTGGAATTGTGAACTGATCTAACCATTCTGGAGAGCAATTTGGAACTATATCTAAAAGACAAGCAAACTGTGCATGTCCTTTAACCCAGCAATACCACTACTAGGTCTGTATTCCAAAGAGATCATCAAAAAAGGGAAAATGACCTATGTGTGCAAAAATATTTATAGAAGTCCTTTTTGTGGTGGCAAAATATTGGAAACTGAGGGGATATCCATCATTTGAGGAATGGCTGAACAAGTGGGTATATGAAAATAATGCAATATTATTGTACAATAAGAAATGATGAACAGGTAGATTTCAGAAAAGAAAACTGGAAAGATTTATATGAACTGATGCAAAGTAAAATGAGCAGAACCAGGAGAACACTGTACACAGTATCAGCAACATTGTGTGATGATCAACTATGAATGACTCAGTTCTTCTCAACAACACAGTAATCCAAGACAAGTACAAAGGACTCATAAAGGAAAATGCTTATCCATATCCAAATAAAGAACTGATGGACTCTGAATGCAGATTGAAGGGTATTTTTTTCACTTATTTTATTCTTTCTTGTGTTTTTTTTAACTGTTTCTTCTTTCATACCTGTGGATAATATGGATTTTTTTTTACATGACAGCACATGTATAAACTATAGCAAACTACCTAATGTTTTCAGAAGAGGGGAGGAGAGGGAAAAAAATTCTGGAACTCATAATCTTGTAAAAATGAATGTGGGCTTTCTTGGGAGAGGGGAGAAGAGGAAAGAAGAAAAAAGAAGTATAAAGTACACAGCAGAGAACAAAAGAAAATTTACAAATAAAAAGTGCATAGCAGAGAACAAAAGAAAATTTGCGAGGAAGCAAAGAAAATATGGACAGCTCTGAACACAATGAATACTATTTTATTTATATAGGTTTCTTGAATTGGAAATTTATTGCTGTATATTTTAAATCTCTTATGTTCTGCTGTGCACATGGCAATGCTTTCTTTTCTATTCTTTTGTATTTAAATTTTAATATTTAAGTTTATGGTTTTTTCTTTTCTTATTGTGTATTTAAGTTTTTGTATTTAAGTTTAAAATAAATTAGAATGACTGATAAAAATTTTCTTGACATGTAACTGGGGAAAAATAAAATACTATTAAAAATTAAAACAAAGTGGAGTTAATAATACTAGTGCTATGGGCATCTCAGATTTGTTTTGAGAGAAGGCTTTTGAAAACCTTGAAACCTTGATTAAATGTGTGCTACTGTTTATGAAGGTCATTTCTCCTCAAAATTCTCATCATTTATATTTAAGCAAACAATTCCTCATTGTTGGGCAGAATCACTTCCCCTCCATGCTTCCAACACCATTTGTTGGAAGAAATGGTCACCATCAAGCCAAACATTTATCCTCTCTTGCTTTTGGCAGAGACAGAAAAAAAAACCCTCCAACAGATGTCTGCTTAGTTGAAGCACCTCATCCCTAACATTTCATGTTTCTATTCCAAGCTTGTCATCTGCTTCTCAAGCTCCACATCTATTTCCTCCTGTGGCTTGGTGGTCATTAACATACCCCTACTACAATATCAATTCTCTTTCTTTTTCCATTGGTTTTCACCCAAAAGTTCTCCATCACATCTCCTCTCTCTACCTCCTGAATTTCTTGCATATATCTCCCTAATATATTACCCACACACCTCCCTTAATCTGTCCAGTTCCTTTTTTTAGTCAGGTTTTTCTTTGCAGAACCAATTTCAGTCATGGTTTCCATCTCAATGTGTCCCAGTGATTCAAATGAGGCCAAATTTACCCCCTTTTCTTAGGACCTGTAGTTCACATTTTTTGTTATCCATTTTTGAGAATTCATGAATAAGTATCTGCAGCTATGGTTTATTAAATTTCTGTCATCTTTCCTGCCTTTTTGTCTTTTGTGAATTATTGGACCACTTTACTGCTATTGTTCTCTCTGTGCTATTGCTGCTACATTCCATAAAAACTGCCCTTGTAGAAATGTATATATATATATATATAGCTGCCTTTTCTTATTTTCCATCACTTTTCCATGTGAAGGGAATTTGATTTTATTATGATATTCTAGGCAAATGTATACAAATCCTCAGCAGGTGCATTCCATCCTTGGCCAAGAGACTATCTTTCTATAGATTAAAGCCATGGTCAATTATGTCAAGTTCTTTTCTCAGAAGTCCTACTGTTTAATTTTTTTTAATTTATGGAATAAAACAAGCATTTCCACAACATCGCATAATAAAAATGTGATGACCCATGAAACTGCAAATCTATTATTTACAACACCCTGAATTCAAAATCTGTCTCTGTACTAGACTCATAGTTACTCTGAACAATTCATTTATTTTGAAAATTTATTTATTTTTAGTTTTCAAAATTCATGTTTATAAGATTATGAGTTCTAAACTTTCCCCCTCCCTCCCCAAGATGGCATGCAATCTGATATAGGTTATATATGTAAAATCATATTAAACATATTTCCACATTAATCATGTTGTAAAGAAGAATCAGAACCAAAGGGAATAACCAAAAGGAAGAAAAAAAATGAAAAAGAGAGACAAAATCATATGATTTAATTTGCATTGTTATTTCTCTGGATGTGGATAGCATTTTCTATCATGAGTCTTTAGGAATTATCTTAGATCATTGCATTGCTGAGAGTAGCTAAATCTATCAAAGTTGGGTATTGTACAATGTTGCTGTTACTGTGTACAAGGTTCTCCTGATTCTGCTCACTTCACTCAGCATCAGTTCATGTAAGTCTTCCTAGTTTTTTTTTCTGAAATCAGCCTTGAGATATTCATTTGGACTCTGTGTTCTAGGAAACTGTCTAAGACTTTATGTTCCAGAGTAGATGCCAGTCCATACCGGTAGATGGAGTTCCCTCATCCGGGAGTTCAACACACTAGTGAAATCACAGGTTCAGTCACTATCCCTTCCTTAAATCAGCAACAATGATGCAAATGATGTCTATATCTCCTAGGAGTTCTATCACTTGTCCAGTGCTATACAATCCTTAGTAATGCTCATCATTTGTATCCATGTAATTAACCAGAAGTGGAAGGAAGGAAGGAAGGATGGAAGGAAGGAAGGAAGGAAGGAAGGAAGGAAGGAAGGAAGGAAGGAAGAAGGAAGAAAAGAAAAAAGGAAGGAAGGAAAAAAGGATGGAAGGAAGAAAGAGAGGGAGGGAGGGAGGAACGTTTATTAAGCACGTACTCTAATGTGTTGTGCACTGTGCTTGGCAAATATCTCATTGGACCTTCATCTTGAGAAGTAGGTGCTATCATTATACTTATTTTACAGTTGAGAACACTAAGGCAGACAAAGATTAAGTGACTTGCTCAGGATTCCACAGCTACTAGGTGTTTGAGGTCAGATTTGAACTCAGTTCTTCTTGACTTTAGGTCCAGTGCTCTATACCCTGTACCCCCAAGCTGCTTCTAATGGGCAACAGTGTTGAGGTTTGACAAGTCTCAGAAGACTTGAGGAGTTCTCTGTCATGTCCCGAGAGATGCCATGGGGAAAAGAATGTTTCTATTATTACTATGGGGTTGATGGACGGTGGCTTTGGTACCCCTCAGCAGGAAGGCACCAAACCACAGTGCTTGTCTCTCCTTTCTCTGAACCCCATATGTGATCTTTCTTTGATGGCACTTGTCTCAGTATTCCATGGAGTAAAAGTAGAGGTTGCTGTCATTTCTTTCTTTCTTTTTCTTTTTTTTGAAAAGTAACCTTGCTTCCTATTAGTTTGAAGGCAGGAGAAGTATCCCAGAATCCTTGACCTTCTCTTTCAGCATGAAGACTATCCTGCACTGGAGTGGAGATAGCAGGATGAACTCATGCTTAGACAAATGCTAGATAAAATGAAACATGTCTTGCCCATAGGAAGCTTACATTTGGGGTTGGAGGTGGGGAGAGAAATCATTAATGAATGAATGAAAAACTAAGTGCTTATCATATGAATTGCACCCTTCTAAGCATGAGGGATACAAATAGAAAAGCAAGACAATATCTGATCTCAAGGAATTCCCCTTCTAATAGAGTAACACAAAACAGATTTTTTCAGCTTTAAGTTATGAGAGAGAGAGACAGAGAGAGAGACAGAGAGACAGAGAGAGAGAGACAGAGAGAGACAGAGAGAGACAGAGAGAGAGCCCAGTGGTCCTCTAGGTACAACACAAAAGAAGATAGTAATTCATTTTCTTTATGCCATTTCCATTGATAAAATCATAACTATTTAAAAAAAAGATAAAACATTTAACAATGCCAAGGAATTTGGTGATGAGAGCTTTCTTTTCTGGCCCTTGAGGGGAGGGTGAACTGTGAACTCTTTTCTGCTTGTGACCTGTTTTCTATTTCTACCCTGTGAATCTCACTTGTGGGACTTTCCTGTCCCTTCCAAAATCCAGTTTTGGTTCTCCAGTGTGACTCCACTCTCTCACATCCCTAATGTTGACTTGGAGCCTTCCAACAAATTTTTCTAGTTCTATACTTTTTTTTCTTCTTAGTGGAGTTTCATTGGTTAAGAAAGAAAGAAAAGAAAAGAAAAGTAAAGAAATTTAGCATGCTTCAGTCTATGTTCAGACAGTATCAGTTCTTTGGAGGTGGATACCTTGTTTCATCATGAGTCCTCTGGGATTGTCTTAGATCTTTGTATTACTGAGAAAAGGTAAGGCATTTTAAATTCTCCATTGTACAATATTGCTGCAGTATACAGTACTGTACTGTATTTTCCTGGTTCTGCACACTTCACTTTGCATCTGTTCATGTAAATGTTTCCAGGTTTTTCTCAAATCATCCTGCTTATCATTTCTTATATCACAATAATATTTCCATCACAATTATATACCACATGGCATAGTCATACCAGATCTAAAACTGTATTATGAACTAGCAATCATCAAAACCACCTGATACTGACTATGAAATAGAGTGGTGGATCAATGGAATAGGTTAAGTATGCAAGACACAGTTGTCAGTGACCATTGTAATCTATTCTTTGATAAACCCAAAGACTTCAGCTTCTGGGTTAAGAACTCTCTATTTGACAAAAAAAATGCTTAGTAAATTGGAAAATAGTATGACAGAAACTGGGCATAGACCAACATCTTACTCTATATACCAAGATAAGGTCAAAATGGGTGCACAATTTAGACATAAAGGGTGACACTATAAGGAAATTAGGAGAGTAAGGAGTAGTTTACCTGTCAGATCTCTGGAAAAAAGGAGAATTTATGACCAAACAAGAGATAGAGAGCATTACAAAATGTACAATGGATAATATTGATTACATTAAGTTAAAAAGTTTTTATACAAAGCCAATGCAACCAAGATTAGAAGGGAAACAGAAAGCTGAGAAACATATATATAAAAGTTATTGTCTCTGATAAAGGCTTTGTCTCTAAACCATATGAAGAACTGAGTCAAAATTATAAGAATATAACTCATTTGTCTATTGATAAATGGTCAAAGAATATGAACAAGTAGCTTTCAGATGAAGAAATTAAAGCTACCTATAGTCACATAAAAATGCCCTAAATCATTATTGATTAGAGAAATGCAAATTAAAACAACTCTTAAGTACCATATCACACCTATCAGATTGGCTAACATGATAAAACAGGAAAATAATAGATGTTGGAGAAGATGGAAGAAAATTGGAACACTAATACATTATTGTGGAGTTGTGAGCAATTTGGAACTATGTCCAAAGGGCTATAAAACTGTGCATGCTTTTTGATCCAGCAATACCACTGCTAGGTCTGTATCCCAAAGAGATCATAAAAAAGGGAAAAGGATCCATATATACAAAAATATTTTGGTAGCTCTTGCTGTGGTGGCAAAGAATTGGAAATTGAAGGTATGGCCATCAATTGGGGAATGGCTGAACAAATTGTGGTATATGAATGTAATGGAGTACTGTTGTTCCATAAGAAATGATGAGCAGACAGATTTCAAAAAACCTGGAAAGACTTACATGAACTGATGCTTAGTGAAGTGGGCAGAACCAGGAGAACATTGTACAGAGTAACAACATTGTGCAATGACTAACTTTAATATACTTAGTTCTTCTCAGCAATGCAATGATCTAAGACAATTCCGAAAGACTAATGATGGAAAATTCTATCCACATCCAGAGAAAGAACTATGGAGTTTGAATGCAGATCAAAGCACACTATTTTCTCTCTGCTTTTTTTGTTTTTGTTTTTTTTTCTTTCTCATGGTTTTCCCCTCTTGTTCAGATTCCTCTTTCACAACATGACTAACGTGGAAATATGTTTAATATGATTGTACATGTATAGCCTATATCAGATTGCATGCCATCTTGGGGAAGAGGGAGGGGAGAAATTTAGAACTCAAAATCTTATAAAAATGAATGTTAAAAACTAAAAATAAATTAATTAAGTAATTAAAAAATTTATACCACAGCTTGTTTAACAGCTAGCTTTTATATTGGGCCTAAAGATTTGCAAAAGGCATCCCACATACTTATTTAATCCTCATGATAGCTGTAAGAGGCCGATGTTATTATCATTATCATCTTCATTTAACTTATGAGGAAACTGAGACAAACAGGTTAAATGACATGCCCAAGATCACAAAACTAGTAAAGATTAGGTTGGAAACCAGGTCTTCCTGAACCACATAGCTGCTTATTCAAATCTTGTCATTCTTTCTCTCCTTAAGTGGTCCTGACAATATCACCTGAAATGTCCTACAATAAACTATTACTGGCAGAAATGTTGGGAGGGAAATGAACCACTCACTAAGGCCTATCAATCAACCATCAAATACTTATTGAAACCTCATGTGTCAAGCATGACAATAAGTACCATGGGGATTATAAAAGAGGCAAAGGACAAGTTCCATGAGTTGAATGTTAAAAGTATTTTAAAAATTATTTGCAAAAGCTCCTCCCTAAAGATACAAGTTAGACTTTACATGATCCAGAAATGTGTTTTGAATTACTTATACTAATGTGTGCATGATTCTTCAATAAGAAAGTACAGGGAAGGGAAGGGGGGATGGAAAGGGAGGGAAAGAAAGGGGAGTGTATTAGCTAAAATAATGTTCATTGAGGCACGAAGTTCTGAAAACAATTTATTAGTAAAACATGAACTTACCATTAAAGAAGATCTCAGCTTCCTCAACAAAACTAAGACCCTGAATGAGGGGGACAGCTCTTTTTGTAGTTTTCAGGAGGACAGAACAAAGAACAGGACTTCCTAGATGGGGAGCAGTTATGATTGATGAAAAGAGATAAGCATCATGAATGGCAAAATCAATATGATTGGTTACAGAGCTGAGGCAAGGGGGAGCATAGTATTAATTGAAAATGGAAAATGAAGGCTATCAACTCCATCACCACCCCTCCTTCTCTCCTGTGACTAAGAAATGTTTATTTTTTGAGTCCACCTGAAGTCTAGTCCAGTCTAGAGATAGTAGACCAGACTTCTTTGGATAGCAAACCAGATACACTTGAAGGACAGCTTGGTGGTTTAGAGATGCTAGAAAAGATTCTTTGGTGTCCATCTGCACTGTTCAAGGATAACAAATTTCCTTGAGACAAGGATAAAACAGTGATTAGCAGGTGAACAGGGTTTCTAAACTTAACTCATTACACACCAACTGAATTTTCATTCAGAGACAAAGAACTATGACTTAGGTAGTTACACAACAAAACCAATTAACTGAAAATAGTTATAAGCTGAAAATAGGGCAGCTAGGTGGTGCAGTGGATAGAGCACCTTTTCTGAAGTCAGAAGGACCTGAGTTCAAATCTGGCCTCATATCAAACACTTGACACTTACTAGTTGTGTGACTTTGGGCAAGTCACTTAACCCCAATTGCCTAAAAAAAAAAAGATAATACAGAGTCAATCTGAATATTTCAGGAGGTAAGGAGAGGGAAGGGAAAGGAAAGAATATTAGATTTAGTAAGTTAAGAGGAAAAGGCAAGGCACATAAAAGAGAAAAAAGAAAGGAAAGTAGAGAAGAGAAGAAAGGAAAAGAAAAATCATTAGCTTCGATATCAGCTGTTCTCTGAGGCTATGGCAGGCATCCTCTGCCTTGGCAAGTAGCCACCTGGATGTTTCTCTGCCATAGTCTTATAGTTCCAATTCAAAAATAACTAGGCCTGGAATTCTAGACTTTAAAATTTGTTCTCACACTGTCTAGTCAATCTTCCATCCAATAAACATTTATTCAGGGCCTATTATGTTCCAGATGCTATGTACTGATTATACAGGCAAAGAAATTAAGGAAAGGAAGACCAAGGTTTAAGCCCTAAATCAGAAACATACTGGCTATGTGACCAAGGATACTTAATTTCTCAGCTCCCCAGGTAATTCTCTAAGACTAGATTACATGCAAGTTGCCAGTTTTCATCAATTAAATCACAGCTGTGAACCACCCACCCACTCACCTAGAAAACAAACAAACAAACAAAAAATCCCTACTTCCTAGTACTCAGATGAAATAATCAATCAACCAATCAACAAATGTTTATCAAGCATCTACTTAATGTGCCTGCTTGAAGATACCAAGAAAGGCCAAAACAGATCCTACCCCCTGACCCCACTGCACAGATTCATATAAATATTAATGAATTCATATATAAATGTATGTAAAAATTCATTGTTCTTGCTGTTGATCCTTCTTTCTGGAAGAAAACCAATGACATCAGGGGTGTGATGTCTTGACTTGCAAGTGAATTGGATTTAAGTGAGGCAGGGCTGTGCAAAGTCACCAGCCTCACTCTCTCTTCCACTCATCATAGTCAAATGGGAATACATAAGGCAGGAGATGGTCCCACATGCAGTGTGAGACCTTGACCTTTTTAAGGTAAGGTCTTTTCCAGGTCTCAGTCTGTCTGAGGCAACACCCATTCAGTGATTCAAGTCTAGGTAAGAAATGAGGCAAAAAATGTCCTAGTCTCCCTACTAAAAAAAAAATCTGGGAGGGGAGGATTCTCAGTTTCTGGCCACAACAAAAACAATTGCTATTTACACTGGCTCTGAACCATCAAAACCCTATCAATGACCTAATGAGGGTTGGGCTTGGACCTATTATTGACTAATTAGTGAGATCCAGAGTGATTTTGGTTTAAGGCATAGTCAAGTAGCTCCATTTGAACTCCATTAAGCTTTATCAAAGCCTGGTTTTAAAGAGCTTTTTTCAAGAAATCATAAGTGAAACTACATGGGACAAAAGAGTTAAATATCCCAGTTTTGAAAAAAATTGATAGAATAAATAAATAGGGAAGAGAAAAAAAATCTAGCCCCCAAACTCCAAGATATCTTGTGAGGTTTAAGCAATTAAAATGTATATTCCTTTGGGCAAAGAACCCACATCAAGGGTATGATTCCCCATGTGTACAGAGGCAGAGGGAGGGAGGCAGGGAGAGAGGAATGAAAAGATGAGGGAAGAAGGGAAGGAAGGAAGGAATATATATTATATATGCAAGCATACATGCATGTATGTGTATATATATATACATATATATATATGTTCATATACATACTTCAAAGAGGCTCCTATCCTGCCATTCTTCCTTTATTCTTTATGTTTGTCAATAACAATTGGATAAAATTATTTCTTTCAGTAATTGGACAAAATTGTTGGCATATTTTCTCTAGGTCCACTGAAATCTTATTTGGGAAAAGTCTAGTAGCAAATAGGTTGACAGTAATTTTATGTTCTGTATCTTCCTCTTGTTCCCACATGGTTTGTCTATCTTCCACTAGGTCTATATATTCTGATAGATGTTCATTCTATGTAGGTTGAAAGTTATCATTATTCAGTACTAAAATATCTAATCTATTTAATACGTTGCTCTTAAATTTTCATAGGCCAGAAGATTCCAGGTTGGTCATATGACAAACAAAAGGGGGAACTAGAAATTCTCTCTCTCTCTCTCTCTCAAAAAAAAAAAAAGGAATTATCTATAAGAGATAGAACAATTAAAGCTGTTTCCATAGGGTAAGAAAGCCAAGAAACCCAACAAGGTAAGAGCCTTATAAAATAACAGTGGAGAAGGCCAAATCTTAAGATGTTCACTCAGTGCACTTGTACTTCTAGCCCCTATGTTCAGGTGGGTCGCACAAACGAAACCCTTGACTTATGCTCTGGGTCTCCCTCAGTGATTTCTCCCCTGTTGTAATCCTTGTATGCATGTTCCATATGATGTCTATATAAGCAAAACACATTGATCTAGAAGACAGGATATGTAAAAACAATTTAAGGATCATAGACCTTCCAGAAGAACATAAATCGAGTTGTTTTAACTTGCATTTCTTTAATCAATAGTGGTTTAGAGCATTTTTCATACAATTGTAGATAGCTTCAGTTTCCCAGTTTCCTCACTGAAAACATAAGGGGATGGGATTTGAGGGCCTTAACATCTCTTCCACCTCTAAACATATGAGCATATGATCTCTCCTTCTAAAGATATTTTTGTTGGTTTTTGTTCATTCATTTATTTGTTTTTTACAAGTAGAGTGAGTTTCTCATCTGTTTGGGATAATTATTGTATGATTTTCATTCCTTTTTCAGTAGTGTCTGACTCTTTGTGATCTCATTAGGGTTTTTCTTGGAATGGTTTGATATTTCCTTCCCCAGCTCATTTTATGTATGAGTAAACTGAGGCAAACAGGATTAGATAACTTGCCCAGGGTCATACAATTAGTAAGTGTCTGAGGGCAGATTTGAACTCAGGAAGATGAATCTTCCAACTCCAACACCAGTGCTCTATCCATATACCACATAGCTGTTCTTCTATTGTGATACACAATAAACTACTCAGAATGAAACCAACAACAATATAACAATAACAACCTCATTGTAATACAACAACTTGGCCGGATAGTAGCAGTGAATGGATGTCTGAATGGATGAAATTTTCCCCTATGACTCAGAAGTGAAACCCAGGTAATTAAGAGATAAAAAGCAACATTGCCAGCAGAAAATCATATCCTTTATATAGTTTAAACTCACTTTACAGAGACCTTAAATGAAAAGAGTCATATGTGCTTCCAGGTCTTTGTGAGGCTCCCAAGAGCTACTACATCTAAAGTGCCATGACAGGGGTAACCACTAAGACCATTGGAAAGAAAATGTTGCATTGTGGATACAAGGCTGCCCTTGGAGTCAGGAAAACCTGTTAGAAAATTCTCTTCTGACTCAAATTGTCTGTGTGACACTGGGCAGATCACTGCCTCTCAAGGTTCTGGGCAATAACAATAGAAACTAGCATTTACATAACTCTTTAAAGTTTGCAATGTGCTTTATATAAATATATATATTTGCTTTGATTTGATTCTCACAACAACCCTGTCAGGGAGGTATTATTTTCTTCACTACTTTTTTAGGCATCCTTTAGCAAGCTGTTGACTTGTTTTTCATGATTTTCTTGCATCACTCATTTCTCTTCCCAGTTTTTCCTCTACTTCTCTTACTTGCTTCTTGAAATTCCTTTTGAGCTCTTCCATGGCCTGGGACTGATTCATATTCTTCTTGGAGGCTTTGGATGTAGAAGCTTTGACTTTGTCTTCTTCTGGTTGTATGTTTTGATCTTCTTTGTCACCAAAGTAAGATTCTATGGTCTGACATTTTTGTGCTGTTTGCTCATGATCCCAGCCAATGTTTTTGAGTTTTAAACTCTTTGTTAAGGTTAGGGTCCGCTTTCAGTGCAGAGAATGTACTGTCTCAATCTTTGGGGGTTTTGTGTGGCTGTTTTAAGAGATACTTCTAGGGACCCCTACATTTTTAGTTCTTCCAAGGTGGTACAATCAAAGGAGAGGTGTTAACTTATTTTCTGGCCTGGGCTCTGGTCTGTGAGTGACCACAAGCACTCTTTTCTACCTTGGAACTGTGAGGAGGATTCCCTCTCCATTGCCACCACAAGCTCCACCACGCCAGTGCTCCTCCTAGCCCAAGGACCACCCCCCAGAACTTTGACCCAGATTTGAGCATGGGCGAAGCAAGAGAATCCTGCCTCAGTGCCAGCAAAGAGATCCCTGCAATCCCCCTCTGATCATACACTTGATACCCCCTCCATCTGTGGGCTGAGAGCTCTGGAAGAAGCCACCACCCCAGGGCTATGACTGGACTGGGGCTGGGACCAAGCTCCTCTCTCTGTGGTCCACAGACTTTTCCCACTGACCTTCTAAGTTGTCTTTGGTATTTGTGGGTTGAGAAGTCTGGAAACTGCCACAGCTGCCTGTGATTCAGTCCCCTGAGGCCTGCTCCAGGTTTTCTGAGGCCTGGTCTTTACCTGTGTGGCCCACACTGAACTGCACTCCTCTCCTAGCCTTGTGCAACAGACCTTTACAATCAACGATCCCGGTTGTCTTGGTTTGGAAATTTGTTTCATTCTGTCTTTCTGTGGGTTCAGCTACTCTAGAATTTGTTTAGAGCCATTTTTACTGGTATTTGGAAGGGTTTGGGAAAGGGGGTATTATTATTATTATCCTCATTTTATGGATGAGGAAATAAAAAGAAATTGACTTCTCTTCCCGCATAGGTATCTGAGGCAGGATTTGAATTCAGGTTTGGCTTGTGTCCAGTCTAGCCCCACATAGCTCATTTCCAAAGTCATCCCTCAAGGACCTTAAGCTGAAGAATAGACACTTTTTTTTCACTAATAGATCCCTGGAGGGTCTGTGACCTGAGCCCACGCTGCAGAAATCATGGATCCATAGAAATATCAAAACAAAGAAATAATTACTGATACTGTCAAGTTCACTGGAAGAAAATTGCAGTTGGTGAGAACAAAACACCAGTGGGATTTGATGCAGTTCTCCCAGAGTAATTCCATATACATACATCTAAGTTGGAAAGATAAAAATGTCAAGAAAAGCATGAGTCACTTGGCTATCTTTTTCTGGTTTTTTTCCTTCAGTTTTGAATGTTTCTTTTCCACAGAAAACAGACACAGAGGTCACCCATGACGAATAGCATGGGGCATCATGAAGCAGAAGTGGAAACTGAAAACACCAAAATCAGAAGGCAAAGCTCAATCAGTCAATCATCAAGCACTCATTATGTGCCTACTGTGTACTAAGCACCAAATGAAACAATCTTTGCTCTCAAGGATATTATATTCTTGGCACAGTGCCTGGCACAGAGCAGCTACTAAATAAGTGTTGCATACCTCCATCATCATCCTTATTCTATTGGAAGGAGGAGGCAACAAAAAGTATATATATATAAACATTTACTGCATAAGTACAAAAAGATCAAATAAAAGTAACTAAATCTCTTTATGGCAAGGCAGTAGCTATTGGGAGTAGCAGGGAAGGTTTCTTGTGGCTGATGGCATAGCAGTCGGCTAGGTGGTATCATAGAGTGCTGGGACTGAAGTCAAGAAGATTTCAGTGGAAATCCTGCCTCAAACACTTATTAGCTGTGTGACCCTGGGTAAGTCACTTGACCTCTGTTTGTCTCAGTTTCTCCAACTGTTAAATGGGAATAACAATGGCACCTACCTCTGAAAATTGTTTTGAGGATTAAACTAACCAATTTTGCAAAGTGCTTGGCTCCATCCTTGGCGTGTGGTAGACGTTATATAAATGCTAGCTATTGTTGCTGCTGTTGATAGTGCTAGAGCTATGTCTTGACAGAAAAGAATGATTCTGTGAGATGTGGATGAGGATGGGTGGTTTGGGGGTTACTGTAAAAAAAAGGAGGTAGGAGAGAAAGCATTGCATGGGAGGACTTTTGACTGAATCAAAGAGTGGGGGGGTGGGGGGGTGGAGTAATATCTAATGACATGGGAGGGGCAGGTTGTAAAGTGTTTTAAAAGCTAAACGGAGTCCATAAGAACATTTGTGAAAGGAAGTTGGTAAATCATCCATTAGCATCACATACCCCAAGTTTAGCTGACCAGGCTGGGACTGAACTATTGCCCCTCGATCAGCATGGGACATGATAGTTTATAGAATCCTGGACGTGGTGTCAGCAACACCTGGGTTCACATAAGACCTCCAACTCCCAGCCTCAGTTACCTTTTCTGTAAAATGATGGACTTGGTGATTTCTAAGGCCCCCTCTAGCTCTGTTTCTATGGTCCCTTATAATACCCTCAAAATGAAATGTGAAACTGTCCACCAAGAGGCTTCCTCTCCATACCAGACCAATGCTCCCCAGGATAAGGAAAAAACGAGCTAGTCCAGTGGACTGAAGCATAGGCTTTCCCAATGTGGGGAAATCAGCTGACTTTCTGCAGTGAGCTGCTGCGGGGAGAGCCAGAGCTTCTAATCTTGAACAACTCTGACTTCATAGCCTCAAATGCTTTTTGGCAGCCACTGAGCAAATTGTTCGGTTCATATGGGGAAATATTCCAAGATTAGCAAATCCATCAAAGGCCTTAAAGAGCAGTGAAGTAGAAAGTTGTGGACTTGGGCTAAGGGGACCCAGGTTTAAACTTCATCTCTATTTCCCACCTGTGACTTCGGGGCAGATCACTTCCTTTATCTGAATCTGTTTCCTCATCTAGAAATTATGTGGTTTGGATAAGTGGTCACTCTTTGCTCTAAACTTAAAAGCCCATACCCTTTGAGCTAGAGATTAGATTGCTATCTAGGCCTCAAAGATCGATTAATTAAATTGTTTCCAACCTCTTAATTCTGGGCAGTTTCAATGGCTGTCTCCCATACGTGGGATTCTCTTCTCATCTCGGCATACTGCATGCCCTTGACTCCTTCAAATTCCATTTGAACTTCTATCTTCTCTGCGAAGCCTTTCCTGATTCTTCTTAATTCTAGTACTTTGTCTTTGTTGATTATTGCCAAATGATCCTCCATGTAGCTTGACCGTACACTTGTTTTTTTTGTTTTTTTTTTTATTGTCATCATTATACTGTGAGTTCCTTGAAAGCAGGGCTGTATCTCCAGGACCTAGCACAGTGCCTGACACAGTGGATGTTGTTGTTTATTGGTATTTCAGTCATGTCCAACTCTTTGTGACCCCATTTGGGGTTTTCTTAGCAAAGATACTGTATATTTCCTTCTCTAGTTCATTTTACATATGAGGAAACTGAGGCAAACAGGGTTAAGTGACTTGCCCAGAGTCACACAGTTAGTAAGTGTCTGAGGCTAAATTTGAACTCAAGTCTTCCTGACTCCAGGCCCAGTGTTCTATCCACTTCACCACCTAGCCAACACATAGTAGGTGCTTAAAACATATTTGATTGACCAATTGATTATATAAATAAATGATTGTAACATGAAGCAATGGGAAATTCCATAAACCTGTCCCTTTACCCCTTAACATTTTGATATAATTGGTTTTATTTATAATCTATGCATTTTATGTTATGTATTTAACAAAACTACTCTGAGAAAGGGTCCATTAGCATCATTGCTAAATGGGTCCATGACATAAAGAAAGTGCAGAACCCTTCAATTAAGGAATATTTAAAAGGATCTTTGATTCCGCTCTGTGGGGATAACTCCTTCCAAGTCTGTCTTTGCCTTATTATATAACTAGTAGAGAAGTTCTGTAAGGCAAATATAATCTAAGTGCCTTGCCCAGGGTTACACAGTCAATAAACATCTGAGGCTGGTTTAAACACTGGCCTTCCTCACACCAATTTGAATCCTCTGTCCATCATTTTAAGCTACCTCTAAATGTGAAACATACACATTAGAGAGTTCTCAAGCCTTCTCATGGGCAAATTCTTAGTCTCAAAATATATTTCTCTTGCCCCTCCATTAGGTCCCACTTTTCCATAGAGTCTTACAGTCTTCCAAATTCAGTGCCACTTAATGGTTCCAACTCCCCTAGGAAGGGGAACGAGCTTGAGGCTGCTAAACAGATAACACTCTGAAATCCCAGGGAGTCCCTCCAATTTCAGTGAGCTACCCAGACATTTGGCCTTATGGTACTACTCAAAGTGCTTGGGATAGAACTATTCAAACTTTTGGAAAGTCTGAAGATGAATAAAAGCAAATATATGAAGCTCCCTGGGAGATGAATCTGTGGAGCATAGACAGACCCAGTGTTTCACAGATCCCATATGCGTAGTGATCAAAGTTCCCATTTAGTACCCTCAAATGAAGGAACAGTATCAGAAGTAGTAGAAGGAAGATGAATACACAAAGAAATATACTTTAATATAATGGGGCAGATTCAATACACAAACAAATAAAATGTGAGGCAGCCTCCCAAATTCACTATCTGTAAAGTTTGGAAGTAAAAGGAATTGGTTTCAATGGCTCCCTCCAGAGCCTTTTATTAATCTGTGCGGTGTGTGCTACTAGGAGCCTTTGCCTGGAAGAGAAGAAGCATTTTTCAGACATGAATGATTTCCTGTTAAATGGTGGATTATGGTCCATTTCAGTTTCTTGATGACAGTTCTGCCAAAGTTGCCTGGTTCTCTTTTCATTTTGCATTCATTTCAAGCCTTTTCTCAGGGGTTCATTGGCTTGCCATCATGAGTACATCTCCCCGACACATTGCTCCCTGTTATTCCCTCCCACATCTTCTGGAATATTTTGGAGTATCTATATGTGCTTTCCTCACCACGATGGAAGGAAGGAGACTCATACATACATATACTGTAGCTGAGTCTGCTGAGGTCTGCACTGCAGTAACCACACTCTTTGTCTGACTGGTAATTTCCCCAGACTTGTTCTTGGCCGCAGAGTAAAACAACAAACAACAGAACAACAACCACGAAGTCCTGGCCAATGATGTGTTGGACAATGGGCACATGAGGGATGAGGTGGTTGATAAGTCTTCTCTGGAAGATGGGAACATTACCCCAATCAGTGTCTGCACCACATCGCCGTATGGGTTCAATTTGAAACCAGGATCTCAGCGACACTGCCAAAGAACTTAATACATTGTCAGATATTTTATTTGGGCTTAAAATCATACACAGATTAAGATCCCAGTCATCTGCCAGAATGGAGCTATGTGTGCACTCTGTCCTTTGTTTTTTGTTATGGGATTGGGAATTTGGACAAATTGAATTTTAAAATAATAGGGCTGGGAAAGGGGCCTCCAGAGATCATCTGGTCTTGTCCTCTGCCTTTAAGCAATAAATGTGCAAATCATCCAGGAAACATGGTCGGCCTTCCCGAAGATCTTCAGACATGGAGGCTCTACCAGTTCTTTTAGTAGCCTGCCCAGTGAGTATCTAGTGTGTTTAGCATAAGGGCATGATCTCTGAGGGATGCTACAGACCAATTATGTATTTAATATTCACCACATGCTAGATATCATGTGAGATACAAAGATGAAAGAGATATGATCTCTGCCCTCAAGATATTGAGAGACTTTTAAGGGAGATACAACACGTACATGAGTAACTACTGTAGAAGACATTATGCAATCAATGTCATAAGAAACTTTGAAAAGACAATAATATAAGAATATACTTAGAGTATAGGAGGGAGAAATCAGTTTTGAATTTATAAGCAGTATGAGTTAACTAGTATTTTATATGCATCATATCTCCCCTAAATTAAAAAAATTACATTAAAATTAAAATTAAAAAATTGAAATTTAAAAAGTTCTTAACCTGAAGGAATGTATAGTCTACTAGGTAGATGGGTAGTTAGGATGACACTGAAGTCATTACAGAACATCAGGATCCTAACTGCACCTGTACTTTCATTTTTATAGGTCACTTCCAAATGAAGAAACTCCCTCTGCTAACGTAGTAGAGAAACTCCCCTGCAACAAAAAGCTTTAGATATTTATCTGGGACTTTGAGATGTTAAGTGTCTTGCCCTGGAAAACATAGGCAGGATGTTTCAGAGACATAAATAGAATTTAGTTTTTCCCTGGTTTCAGGTATGTCTGTCATACAAAACGTATACAGAATAAATATAGTTTACTTGCAAGGTAATTTGGAGGTGTGTGAAAGAGTATAAATAGCAGAGAGAATGAAGAAAGGTCTCTTATGGGGGGGGAGGGTGAACTTAAGCTTCATTGTCTAGAAAACTCAAAATATTCCCAGTTAGAGGTAAAGATGGAGAGGTGGAGTCTATATCTATATATCTATATCTATATCTATGTATGAATGTGTGTATATATGTATGTATGTATATATATGTATGTATCTGTGTGTATGTATGTATATGTGTGTGTGTGTGTGTGTGTGTGTGTGTGTGTGTGTGTGTGTGTGTATAGAATAGTATATAGCCCAGTGTCACTGGGACATTGAGTGTGTGGAGGGATAATATGAAGAAGTCTGCAACGATAGTTTGGAACTATAATATAAAAGTCTTTAAACATTAGACTGAGGAGTTTGTGAGCGATACATTTAAGCCACCCTAACACACCTGAAAAACTGACTTGATAAATACAATATTTGATATTTGATTATGGGTGGGATTGTTGATAGTATTTCCATTTGGGTTTACATCACAGGATTATAGGGCAGCTAGGTGGTACAATGGATAGAGCTCTGACCTAGAGTCAGGAAGACCTGAGTTTAAATTCAGCTCAGACACATACTAACTGTGTGACTCTGGGAAAATCATCTAACCCTGTTTACCTCATTTTCCTCATCTGTAAAATGAGCAGCAGAAGGAAATGGCAAACCCCTGTAGTATCTTTACCAAGAAAACCCCAAATGGGATCACACAGAGTCAGACATGACTAAATAACATCAAACAACAAGTAAAGGTTCTGAGTTCAAATGAACCTTAGAGATCATCAAGTCCAACTGCATCATTTTTTATGATGAAAAAAATAATTTCTGAACCAATAAAAAGCCTAGGTATCATATTCAGAGAAATTTTGAAAGAATATTGCTTAAGTCTTTTAGAATCTCAGGGCAAAGTGGAAATAGAAAGAATTTACCAGTTACCTCCTGAAAGAAAATGCAAAATAAAAACTCCCAGCAACACCAGCCAAAGCAACAGAGCTTCCAGGTTCAAAACCAAACACAAAGCGCTGCAAGCAGCCAGAAAGCAAGAATCCAAGCACCGAGGAGGCCCAGGCAGGATCATATACCATTGAGCAGCAACCCCTCTGAAGGAGTAGAGATCTTCAAATACAATATTCTAGAAGGTAAAGGACACAGCCAAGAATAATTTACCCATCAAAATTGAATATAATCTTTTTTAAAATCTATTTTATTTTTCCCAATTACACGTTAAAACAATTGTTAACTTTTTTTTAAGTTTTAAGCTCTAAATTGTATCCCTCGTTCCCCTCCCCCTCCCCTGAAACACTTAAGTAAATCAGATGTAGGAAAAGTTGAATATAATCTTAAAGGAGAAAAATCGACCTTTAATGAAATAGAATATTTCTAAGCATTCCTGATTCATGATTTGTCCATGATCACACAAATAATATGGAGAAGAACTGGGTTTGAAGCCAGTTCTTCTGGCTCTGAATTCAGTGTCTGTTCCAGCGGCTGCACTACACCCCTATCTTCGATTTTATATTCTTCCGCAAAGTCCCCTTCCAATGACTGATTGTGAGGTGACTATAAATACTTAGAGATTTAATGGCAAAGTACGAGTTCCACAATATGAAAAAAGTCTCATCTCTCTTCTACGTGAGAGTTCTTCCTCCTCTCTACTGTCAATTATCATCATCTTACCCACCTCAACAAAAACAACCTTTCTCTTCTCTGATCCTCCCCCTTCTTCCTAAATTGCTAAAACAAAACAAAACTCTCTTCTTTTCGCCGTTGTTGTCCGCTTTTCTCATTAACTTTAATTAATTTTGAGTTTTAGCACCCTCAAGCCTAAATCGGTCTTTCCACAGTTTCCAATCCCCACCCTTTAGTTATTCCTTCTGGAGCCAAACAACAATTCTAATTGGTTTTCCAAGTGAGAGCTCTTCAAATATTTGAAAAGTCATCACGTCATTGTTTCACGTTGTTCCCCCATAAACCCCATATTTTTTCTTCTCCTGGTTAAACATCCCCAGTTCCTTCAAGTACTCTTTACATAGCACAATTTGGTGACCCTTCACAGGCATTTTACTTACCTACCTCTGTCTATTCCTTAACCACAGTGTGGAATCCAGAATTGGATTACATATTCCAGATGCAGTCTGATCAGCACCTCCATGTTGAGGATATAGAATATCATTCTTTGCTGTAATGTTTTGCCACAATGTAAGTTCATAAAGAAAGTGATTGAGGGCAAGGGAGAGTTTATTGAATTAATTAGAACTTGAAAAAAAAAGGGGCAAGTCTGGACTAAAGAATATCTTCCTTTCCTTAGCCCCCTTTTGTTCAAAGAATTAAAATACTTCGCTTCTGCTGGCTGTTATCTTTACCTGAAATGGACAGGTGAAAGACCTTTGACATTTTGGATCAGTATGGCACATGACCGTTACTATGTCACCAGAGGCAAAATCATAAGGAGCAAAATATTGTGTATTATTATGTTTTTGAATAATTGAAGATTTTCCCCTTCCACATATCACTTGCAGTCTTTTGTAATTATAAGTAATAGGTAAATAACTCTACTTGATGATCACTTTTGATATAAAGTTGTGATGTGATAGAAAGAAAGCTTGTTTGAAGTAAGAGAATTTTGTTTGAATTCTTTTCTACCCCTTACTTCCTGACTGATCTTGGCCAGTCAATTAATCTGTCTGTGCCTCAGTTCCTCATCTGTTAAATGAGATGGTTGAACTCAATGCTCTCAAATATCCTGTCAGCTGTAAGTCTATGAACCTGTGATGGTACAGTCAATGCAAATAGCCAGCCATTGGAAAACCCAGCCCCAACAACTAAATATTTATATGGATCTTTTTCTGTCAGTACAGTTTTATATGCATATTTTAGTTATTTAATATTAACATTAATTGTAATAATTATTTTAATAGGTATGTTATATTTAATAATGTATGGGTTTTAAAAGGATTGTCTGTAATAGGTAGACAGAGAAATGAGATCACTCACTTATTGATCTATCAATTATAATGGAAAGCAGGAATTAACACAGTGAAAAACAATTATGAGACTAGGCAGCCTTAGGATTTATATGGCATTTAGGTTATATGACACAGGACTGGAAAATTTTCCAATTCACCCTTCTAATATTCTGCTTATTTAAGACATTAGAATTTATCAGTGCAAATTGTTGAGGAAAAGTATCATTCCAATGAGTTTCATAAATCACCCCAAAGCCATGGCCAATATATCTTTTGGAAATGAAATTTAAGACAGGGACATTGTGGGATGGAGCAAAGGGCACTGGACACGGAGTCCAAAAGTCTAGATTTAAGTCATGTCTCTGTCCTTTATTACCTGTACAACCCAGAGTAAGTGATTTCCCTTCTTTGCATCAATTACCTTCTCTGCAAGATGGCAGGTTTGGATTGGATGATCCTTTTAGTCCTGTGCCCTGTATTCTTCATACAATATTACTCAGATGTTTTTATTGCATAGCCAATATAAGTGGAATAGCATGAAATCAGACTATCTCAGCTCATCCAGTATAAGAAATCATTGTTCTTCTTGCTCTTTTGGGCCTTTCATGTGAATTTTCACCTAGGTCTTGGTTGATCTCACAAGTGCTTTCAGAATACCTCTGGTGGATTTCCCCATCCATTGAGACGAAACAATATTTTCTCCAAATGAGATAATGTTTGACAAGTGCCTACCACAGTGTCTGGCACATAGTAGGTGCTTAATAAATGCTTATTCCATCCACTTTAGAGATGAATAGACAGTCCCAGGAATTGATAGTCCCTTCCATAATAGTGCAGGGGTCAATTAGAAGTCTGAAACAATTTGCATGTGTGAGGAAGGATAACATATCTATGGCACTTTTTTTGGGGGGGGTGACAAAACCTATGATTCCATCAGTGTAGAAAATTCATAGGATCATAGATTAGGAGCTAATAGGGGCCTTAGAAGTCATCAAGTCTGATTCACTTATTGTATAAATGAGAAAACTGAGCACAGAGAAATGTAAGTGACTTAATGTAACTTGATAGGGTCAGATTGCTAAGAGGTGTCTGAGGCAGGATTTGAATCCAGGTCCTCTGAATTCCAAGTTTTGCCCTTTATCCACTTTACCACACTGCATGGCTATAATCTTCTGGTATGGAAACACTTTCCACCAATGCAGAGCCACACCTTACCAGCAACCTAAGTCTCAGAGAGTATTACAGAGCGCTAAGGATGTAATGACTTGCTTATAAATATCTGCTAAGACCTGAGCCCATGTCTTCCTGACCCCAAGAAAAGCCATCTCCAATATGTGATGATGATGATGATGATGATGATGAAGATGATGACAGTTCAAATTTGTAGAGCTCTTAAAGTTTGCAAGGTACTTTACATATGCAAGGTGTCCCAAGAATCGTAGTGCCATTTTAAGCTTCTGAGGCCTACGACTGTACTAAGACTATTGTGATACCTTGTACAACACATTTTGATCCTCAACACAACCTTTCGACAGGGTGCTATTATAAACCCATTTTCCAGATAAGGAAACTGAGGCAGAGAGCAGTTTAGTGACTTGCCCAAGATCACATGACTGGTAAGTATGTGAAGTGGGATTTGAACACTGAAATCTTTCTGCCTTGAAGTCTATGCTTTTCAACACCTTGTTGCTGTCTAGACGCTTCTATCTACAGCACCATTTTAAAGCTTACAGTGTGTTGTTCTCAACCACTCTGGGTGGTAGGTGGAACATTAGTTATTGCCCCCATTTTATCGAAGAGGAAATGGAGGTGAAGAGAAGCAAATGAAACAAGTCTTTTCCCTTCTCTGACCTTCTATTTAACCGTCTAGAAAATGAGGACTTCAGACTAGATTGCCTCTTTAAATCTGTAATTGTGTGGGGTGACTAGGATTCCATAGCTAATCAATGCTTGAAACTGGGTTTACTTAGCCAGCAGGATGCTGGTACATGTTTAATAAAGGACTTTTAAGGTGGGGGAGGTGAGGAAAGTATGAGTGATACCTTTATCTCTTTTTTATTAATTAAATTTTAAGTTTAATCTGCTTAACATTTTCCATTACTTTCTTAAATGTATAAATCCACAAAACATTAAATCAAGCTCTGATTTGTGGCACTGCATGGTTTTTCAAGTATATATACTAGTATTGAAAATTTAACAATTAGCTCTAAACTGGCTCCAGGACATTCCTGGATTCTTAGCCAGCTCCCATACAAATAATATTTTCTAGTATGCCATGTGGCATCAGAAGGTGGTATGACCAATCATTTTTTTCAGAGCTTTTAACAATCTGTGAGGACTGCTACCCTTATTGATATGGTTCCATTTGTTTAAAAAATGCCCTCAAGCACACATGTTTTCTGAGCTAGGCTCAGTCACCCTATTTGATTGACCAAGCTCCATTCTCCTGTGTCCATCCAGGCCTTCACATCACATGTTTTTCATTTGTTCTCTGTGCCTCTGACATGGCTGATGACAAGTGGTTTTCTTAGTTAAAGGAGGGAATTGTCAAACTGGTATAGGGGTAGACTAGAAAGAAAGTACTTGGTCTCATTCCTAAAATCTGCCCAATTAGCCAAGGGAATTGTGATGCTCGAGCCCCAAGAAGGAGCCTCTGGGGATATAAAGATCACATTTTGGCAGCAGGTACCTCCTCCTAAGTCTTGGACACAATCTGGTTTATCATTTTGCTTTTAGGTCTGTTATTAATCATGGATATGAAATCCTGTAGAATCCTGGGATGCTGTGGAGCTACTCGAGAAGAATGTTTCCCCCCCCTTTCTTTCTGACTTGAGTTATACAAAGCCATCAACTTTATTCCCATATTTGGAGCATAAGTGCATGATACTCAAATTCATAGGGAAATATTGAAACATGTTGGCTCATTGTAGGCGATGAAAAAAAGAGAAAATTAAGTTAGTGCCTTACGAATGTTCAGACTCAAAGCCACATGAAAGGAATACTGTTGACTTAGAATAAACCCAAACTATATATCATATGGGATGGGAAAAAGGGGAACAAAATAAATTGATAATCTCAGAATTTTTAATTGACAAAATACAAACTCCAATGTGTTTTGTGTTAATTTCAAAAAAGATTTTGTTCACTAAAGCTTTTGCGTATTATGAAAAATTACTCTTGGCTGTGGTAAAATCAGCATTTGAGGATAATATTCCACTCAGACGTGCAGGTTCTTGGCAGATGTTTAATTACATCAAGTTCTGAAGATAATTTGTGTACATCTTAGGATTACAAAGTCAATACCTTCGATATGGATGATTAGTATTCTGGGCCATTCATCTCTGCTAACTGGTTCCATTATTTTGTGACAACTTTGAAAAAGAAACTTATCATAGGAAAAAGAGTATGTGAGTTTCCTGTGGGTTCTGGAGAAGGGTCAAAGGAAATTAATAACTGATAACTAGTTATACAGCACTTTAAACTTTGCAACATGTTTTACAAATGTTATCTCATGGGGCGGCTAGGTGGTGCAGTGCATAGAGCACCAGCCCTGGAGTCAGGAGGACTCGAGTTCAAATCCAGCCTCAGACATATGACACTTACTAGCTATGTGACCCTGGGCAAGTCACTTAACCCCATTGCCTAGACAAAAATAAATAAATAAATAAACAAACAAACAAACAAATAAATAAATAAATATTATCTCAGTTGATCCTTACAACAGCCCTGGGAAATAGGTGTTATTATTATCTCTATATTAAGCATGAGGAAACTGAGATAGACAGGTTCAATAAATTGTCCAGCATCATTCAGCTAGCCAATGTCTGAGTCTAGATTTGAACTCAGGTCTTCCTAATTCCATACCCAGTATTCTATTCTTTGAAGAAACTAGATAACTTTAGATCAGCCAGTAACTTAAAAGGAAGGAGTATAGGGGGTGGAGCCAAGATGGCAGAGGGAAAGTAGTGACTTTCTAGTGCTCTCCCCCAAACCCCTCCAAATACCTACCAAAAATGGCTCTAAACAAATTCTAAAGCAGCAGAACCCACAAAAAAAAAAAACAAAGTAAAACAAATTTCCAGTCCAAGACAACCTGGATGGCTGATTGGAAAGGTATATCGCGCCGGGCTGGGAGAGGAGCTCAGTTTGGCATGGGCGCCCAGGCCGCAGCG
Source organism: Vombatus ursinus (assembly GCF_900497805.2). Taxonomy (NCBI): domain Eukaryota; kingdom Metazoa; phylum Chordata; class Mammalia; order Diprotodontia; family Vombatidae; genus Vombatus; species Vombatus ursinus. Next base: position 1,284,899 of record NW_020950239.1, on the reverse strand, counting down.
ACCCTGGAGCAGGCCTCAGAGGACTGAATCATGGGCAGTTGTGGTGGTTTCCAAACTTCCCAACCCACGAATGCCAAAGACAACTTAGAAGGTCAGTGGGAAAAGTCTGTGACTGCAGTGAGAGAAGAAGCTAGGTCTCAGCCACCCCGAGGGCAGCGGCTGGCTTCTGAACTTCCGGCCCACAGACTGAAGTGGAATCAAGTAGCTGATCAGAGGGGGATTGCAGGAGTCTCTTTGCCAGTGCTGAGGCAGAAATCTCTTGCTTTTCCCATGCTTGGATCTGGGTCACAGTTCTGAGGGGCAGTCCTGGGGTAAGGAGGAGTGCTGGTGTGGTTGAGCTTGTTGTGGCTGTGGAGAGGAAATATCTCACCCCTTATCACAGCGACTTGGAAGAACTGACACTTTTCAGGTCCTTAGAAGCATCTCTGAAAACAGCTGTACAAACCCCCAAAGCTTGAGACAGTACATTCTCCACATTGGAAACAGACTTTTACCTTAACAAAGAGTTTAAAACTCAAGTAATTGGTTGGGATCATGAGCAAGCAGCGCAAAAAGAGTCAGACTATATTATCTTACTTTGGTGACAAAGAAGATCAAAATATACAACCAGAAGAAGAAAACAAAGTCAAAGCTCCCACATCCAAAACTTCCAAGAAAAATATGAATCAGTCCCAGGCCTTGGAAGATCTCAAAAGGGATTTTGAGAAGCAAGTAAGAGAAGTAGAGGAAAAACGGGGAAGAAAAATGAGAGTGATACGAGAAAATCATGAAAAGCAAGTTAACAGCTTGCTAAAGGAGACCCCAAAAAATACTGAAGAAAATAACACCTTAAAAAATAGCCTAACCCAAATAGCTAAAGAGGTCCAAAAAGCCAATGAGGAGAAGGATGCTCTAAAAAGCAAAATTGGCCAAATGGAAAAGGAAGTCCAAAAGATTACTGAAGAAAATACTTCCTTCAAAATTAGAATAGAGCAATTGGAAGCTAGTGACTTTATGAGAAATCAAGACACTGTAAAACAAATCCAAAAGAATGAAAAATTAGAAAACAATGTGAAATATCTCATTGGAAAAACAACTCACCTGGAAAATAGATCCAGGAGAGAGAATTTAAAAATTGTTGGACTATCTGAAAGCCATGACCAAAAAAAGAGCCTAGACATCATCCTTCAAGAAATGATCAAGGAAAACTGCCCTGATGTTTTAGAACCAGAGGGCAAAATAGAAATTGAAAGAATCCACTGATCTCCTCCTGAAAGAGATCCCCAAAGGAAAACTCCTAGAAATATTGTAGCCAAATTCCAGAGTTCCCAGGTCAAGGAGAAAATATTACAAGCAGCCAGAAAGAAACAATTCAAGTATTGTGGAAACACAATCAGGATAACACAAAATTTAGCTGCTTCTACATTAAGGGACCGCAGAGCCTGGAGTATAATATTCTGGAGGGCAAAGCAGATAGGATTACAATCAAGAATAACCTACCCAGCAAAACTGAGTCTAATTCTTCAGGGGAAAAAATGGTCATTCAGTGAAATAGAGGACTTTCAAGCATTCTTGATGAAAAGACCAGAGCTGAATAGAAAATTTGACTTTCTAATACAAGACTCAAGTGGAAAATGAAGAGGTAAACAGGAAAGAGAAATCATACGAGACTTATTAAGGTTGAACTGTTCACATTCCTGTATGGAAAGATGATATTTGTAACTTATGAGACCTTTGTCAGTTTTAGGGCAGTTGGAGGGAAAAAATTATATGTATGTATGTATAGATAGATAGATAGATAGATAGATAGATAGATAGATAGATAGATA
>NW_020950239.1:1227043-1283081 GCF_900497805.2 Vombatus ursinus | reverse complement strand
ATAGATAGATAGATAGATAGATAGATAGATAGATAGATAGATAGATATAGATAGATATAGATATAGATATAGATATAGATGATATAGATATAGATATAGATATAGATATAGATAGATGGATAGATAGATAGATAGATAGATAGATAGATAGATAGATAGATAGATAGATAGATAGATAGATAGATTGTAGATAGAGGGCACAGGGTGAGTTGAAGATGAAGGGGTCATATCTGGAGAATAAAATTAAGGGGTGAGAGAGGATTATACTAGGAGAAGGAGAAAAGGAAAGGTAGAACAGAGTAAATTATCTCACAAAAAAAAACAGAAAAGAAAAGGCTCTTACAGTGGAGGGGAAATAGGGGAAGGGGAGAGGGAATGAGTGAATCTTATCCTCATAGGATTTGACTTAAGGACGGAATAACATATACACTCAGTTGGGTATGGAAATCTGTCTTACCCTACAGGAAAATAGGAGGGGGAAGGGGTCAAGAGAGTAGGGGGATGATAGGGAGGAGGGCAGATTGGGAAAGGGGGTAATCAGAAGCAAATACTTCTGAGGAGGGACAGGGTCAAAAGAAAGAATAGAATAAATGGGGGGGTGGGAGAGGATTAAGGGAAATAGAGTTAGTTTTTCACAGCATGTCTACTATGGAAGTGTTCTGCATAACTGCACATGTATAGCCTATATTGAGTTGCTTGCCTTTTCAATGAGGGTGGGTGGGGAGCAAGGAAGGGAGAAAATTTGGAACCCAAAGTTTAAAAAAACATATGTTTAAAAAAAATGTTTTCACATGCAACTGGGAAATAAGAAATACAGGAAATGGGGTACAGAAATCTATCCTGCCCTACAGGAAAATAGAAGGGGAAGGGGGGAAGAAATAGCAGGGAAAGCAGACTAGGGAAAGGAGTATTCAGAATGCATGCCATCTTGGGGTGGGGGGAGGGGCGAGATGGGGTGAAAATTTGGAACTCAAAATCTTGTGCAAATGTTGAAAACCAAAAAAAAAAGGAGTATATAGGAGAGTTTTCTGTGGGGCTCCTTCTATCCATAAAATTTAACATTAGATGGTACCATAGAGATCAACCTGCCTCAGGTCTTGGATGAAGAAGCTGGGGGTCAAAGAGATAAAGGAATTTGATGAAGACCACAGCATCATATAATAGATTTAGAACTGGAAAGAAACTTAGAGGCCATCTACTCCAACTTCCTCATTTTACAGAAAAGGAAAATGAGATGTAGAGAGATGAACATTGTGATTTGCCCAAAGTTACACAGTAAGTGGAAGAGGTGGCATTTGAACACAGATCCAACCTTCTTTCCACCACACCATGCTGTGAAGTCTAATGGAACATGGGAATGATAATGGGACCAAGATTTGAACCCCAGCACTCTGACTCCTAAACTAATGTTGTGTTCTCTATACCATGTTTCCTTCCATCCCAAAACCATTTCAGGCTAATTCCTTGGGAAAGACCAGAAATGAACTCTTTTTTTTCATATAACTCATTCACTCTGAATCATCACCATTTCTACATTTCCATTTTGCTCCCAATTCTAGCACACACCAAAATCACTCTAGAAGGAAAATTCCAAACAATTCCCAAGTTCTTTTTGCATACATTACATCCCTCAGGTCTAATCCAGTTCATACTTCAATTTTATGGAGAACTCCATGGACATTGTGCTTTCAAGTAGGTTTCTGGGCTTCCAACGGGAAAACCATCTCTGTTCTTGCAGTAGTCTTGATTGGTATTTTCTAAAATCTTTTCATTGTTGTCCATTTAGACTCAGGATTTAGAACCGAAGTGAACTGAGAGATTGTAGCATCCAACCTTGTAATTTTGTGGATAAGGAAACTGAGGTGGGGCTGGGCAAGGACTTATCCAAGCTCTTTCAGACTCAAACCCAGGTCTTCCCAACCCAAATCTCATTCTGTTAAACTAAATGACATTTTCAGGCCTTCACTCAGCTATTGACATGCAGGCAACTTCTACTAAAGAGCAAAAATATTAACATTCTAGTGCCTTATGGACCTAACATCTCACCAGAGTGGCCATTCCCTCCAACAATGAAGACTGAAATACACGAACACCTATGAATTCTGTACACACACAACACATGCACATAGATGTATAATGTACTTAATATCATAATAAAAATACATTTAAGAAAGTATTTTAAATAAATATTTAATTCTATTATTGGCATTTACAAGTAGAAAGCATACAGTATGTTACAATTATCAAATGTGAAAAATATGAATGTTACATAAGTAACAAATGTGAAAAAGTACTTTTCTTACTTTCCTGAAAGTAAGAAAACTATTCAGCATAGGAAAATATCAATATCAAAAACACGGCTTAAGTGTAAAAAAAAAAAGTTTTTTTTACACAGTACAAAGGATTTCCAAATGGAAGGGGAAAAAAAAAACAGCTTTTTTTTTTTGTCGGATTTCTACTTTAATAAATTCTACAAACACAGGGTATTTGAAAATGCGAGTCCACTAGGAGGCTCCCTTTATATCAATTCTTAAAAAAAAAAAAGTCAAGAATGCAGCACTTTTTTTTTTCTTTTTTACAATAAATAATCTTTGAAAAAAATGATCATCTGAAAATGCTGTACTGTTGAGAACAGTGCTCCCCAGTCACGGAGATAGATGGCAGTACTCAGGGGTGACTTCTACCCAAGCTCTTCTGGGTATAAGACGTCTCAGGGAAAGGAGGGATGGAATAAGTACCCACAACAGTTAGCAACAGAACTTGGAAGTCTTGAGACAATTTCCTCACCCAATCCTAAAGTGCTGACCAGAAAGAATAAGTTGCTTCTAGCACCACTTCCATGGAGAAGATTCATGACCCTACTGCATGCAAACCATCCAACGTATTGCTCTTTAACTATGCAAACATGAGTTACAGAAACTGGACTTTTAAAGGGTGATTAACACTATTTATTCCTTCATTCAGGCATCGGAGAACTCTTTTCCATGTTTCAAAGAGGAAATCAAATCCCCAATGTTCTGGCGATGCAGAAAAAATGAAGTTATTAAAATGGAAACAACACAAACACTCCACTGTTGAAACACAAATTCATTACCAGAACAGGATTAATTTTAACATCACCAACCCAACAGTGGTCAATAGGAATGAAACCCTCTTCAAATTCTGCATGCTGAATGTCTAGTTCTAAAATGCAGGAGAAACCAATTCATCATTCAATTAAAACAAATTAAATCTGTTTCAGCAGCATAATGGTTATTTATTTATTTTCTAAGGTCTCCCTTAACCGAAAGTTGACCATGGCCTGTTGTTGAAACACTGGCCATCTGTAAGCGCGGAATGGTTTGATCGCATCTGGTGTCGCATTGTTTTTTCCTGCCAGTACATAAAGTCTACACATATCGCTCTGCTTCCGCATCTTTGGAGGCAGGCTTACTGGTCCGACCAGTGCCTTCTTCACTGGCTGTTGTTTTTTCCGGGAGAGATGCCAAGTCTTTAAAAACATCTACATAATGCCCAAAACCAGGGCCCCAGTTTAACAGGTTGTCCCAGTTGAAATTTCCTGCTTGCTGCCCAAGTTTCAGGGGCAATGTGCTCTCAGCAACATTGGCTGCTGCTGCTGCTGTCTGTGTGCCCATGGACCCCCCCTCAGCCCGGCGGCCAGGGTACCTTCGAGTCTTCAATCTAGCCCCATAATTATCTTCATCATCTGCATCGGATTCATTGACTTGAGATAATTTGGGCACTCGAGAGGTGTAGCCCATGGGTTTTTCCCTGTCATATTCCATCTCAGAGCAAGTGAAGGACTCATGAGAGTCACTGTCGGATGAGGATTCCGGAGCCGGAATGCCATCGGCTGGGTTTCTTGTTCTGGACAGTGGCCTCCGGCAATCCTCCTCTGAAGAAGATCTGCCATGGTCTGCACTGCAGATGCTTGGATTTCTAGGGCGAGGAGTGTTTAGTCTTTCAACCTCCTCTATTGACAGTCCTACTGGAGGTGTAGATTCCAGAGGCATCTGGCCAATTGGCTGCTTTAGGCGGCTCCCCGGCCTCGAGCCATGGGCTGCCATGGTCTGGGGACTCTTGCTTCTCCTCCCTAGCCTGGTGGCGTAGTTGAAAATACCGGGCTGGCACACGTCACCGTGCATCTCCAAGGGGCCCCCTTCCCTTATGGAAAGGTGCAGTTCTCTGGCAGGACTGTTTCTGTAGAATGTTGAAGATTTAGAAAAGGGAGCTGGGCTGTGACGAGAAAGGGGATTGGGAGTGGGGCAAGCAGAGTGGCTCAAGGAACTGCTTCTCAGACCCTGGCTATACGAAGGCTGGTAAGTCAAACTGCTCGCACCCAAGGGCATGGGAGATTGCCTCGCGAAGCCCAGCGGGCTGTGTCTCTGGATGGAGAACTTGGGGGTGTGGCTGCGGAACTGCTTGTAATGCTGAATGATGTCAGCATCTGAAGGGGCGATGCTGCTGGCATTGTCGATGTCATAATGTTCGATCTCCTGCTCGGGGGAAGCCAAGGGAGCGCTGGGGATGGTTTCGGTATTGGGAGGAAGGTCTGTCTCATCATAGATCAGGTAGGGGTTTTCTCTTTCAATGATGTCAGGCTTGGGGTTTCCTTCCGGTTGCTTCCTGACTGTCATGTCATCACCATATGGAGGGATGTTGTCAGGGTCATCGAAAGCCACGTTCTCACTTCCTTTTTTCTTCTTCTCCTTGATCTTCTTCTCTTCCTTCGGTGCTTTGGCCTTCTTACCTCTGCACTGATTGCACAGAATCAGGCTTAAGACCAGCAGAACGAGAAGTGTGGCACAGCTGCCCACAATGGCAGGGACAGCCCACAGTGGCAGAGAGATCTCCTCTGGGACCTTGGTCAAGATACAAACATGGCCTCCAGCACTGCCAGCCTTGCATATGCTTCCCTGGGGACACTGGACGCCAAGGCAGGCCACCACTGTCTCACAAGTCCTGCCAGTGTGTGACTCTGGGCAGCTACAGGTGAATCCAGAGTATAATACTGGTTCACAACTGCCGCCATTTTGGCAAGGTTGGGAGGCACAGTCTCCAGGAGGAACACACTTGTAGGCAAACCACTGGTTGATGCACAGTAGATCCCCCCAACAGGGATTGCTGGCACAGATATTGGGACCTCGGCAGCCCAGCTTCACGGATGGATCTGTCTTGGATATAGTCGCCAAGCTGTGCTTCCCACCAAATGGAAGGCTCTCAGTGCCATAAATCACAGAGGCTATGCAGCCATCGAAACCTGCTGAGAGGACAAAAGAAGTTTGTCAGTCAATGAAAGCCTCATACTAGAAGCACCAGGGGGCCTGGAGTCTCAAGGCTCAGGGCGCCTTCTATTTCACTGCCATGGAAGAAGAGAAAATCAAGAGTTGCTTCAGTCTCAGAAAAGTCACAAATTCAGATGGGGAAATTCAGGCTCCTTTGATCATGGCAGTCCAGGATTTGTGAAAGACCCATGGGAGGTGATTGAGCATGGAACCATGATTCCTGGATGTGCCACATCAGCAAAGCAGGAACTAAATGCAAAGTGGGCATTTTACTTGTTGGGGTGAAGGGAGAGAAATAAATGAAAAATGACAAAACACAGACTATCAAGCTGTGTTCTGGTGCTTTTACACACCAAGTGAGCGGGGCTAATACCGCATTGATCAAGATGCCTGAATGAAAGATCCAACAATATTGATAGCAATGAGACAAACTTGTGACTTCTCTTACAGACAGAAGATTACAGATAAAGATTGGGGGTCCTTTTTAGAAAGGCAATGGCTAAATCCTTGTAAGAGAAGGGGATTGCAAAGGGAGGAAATCAGTGTGGAAAGACTCTTGAGAGGGTCAATGTATACTGAATGGCTTCATAAGAGAGCCCAGAACTGATAACTGATGTAACAGCTGGGTAAGTCCTAGTTAGACAGTAATTTTTCAGTACATCATGTGATATTTATCTTTTGGGCTATTTTTTTCCTCTTATACTTTGTTCATTGATATTTTATATGCCTGGGCTCACCCTATTCCCTTTATCACCCCGCTCCCAATTTCCTATAACTTCTCAAGGCAATGACCAGGCAAAGAAATAAATTCATTTATGGGTCATATATAAGAGTGATGGGTAGGGGGGAGAGGAGACATAACTGTGCCTGATTCAACACTTAATTATTTTATCTTAAAGCTCCTTGAGCTCTAGAAATAATTTTTATAACTCTCCCTTTCTATAATTCTGTATATAACATCTTTAAATGAGAAATCTCCAAGTTCATAAAAACTTTCCATTTTTCATCATTTAAGGTAGTCGTCAGGCTTGGTGTGTTGAGTTTAAAATGTTGAGGAAATGATAAGATGGCTAACTAACAAAAAGACAGTGAAAAGGAACTTCTAGCTGAACAGTCCTTCTACATATTGTAAAATAAAACAAAACAAAACATTAAAAAAATTAAAGTCCTCATGAACTGAAGCAAATAAATACAATTGCAAACGTGTGGGTGAGTTGTAACCTATCCAACCCAAGTCTGTCTGAATTTAGTCAAGGGGAAAGTTTAAGCTTCCAAATTATGTAAGGTAACATTAATTAATGGGGATAAAAACATCAATGTCCTACCTATTTGTATTCTTAGAAGTTCTTTACAGAAAGAAATAAAAAAAAAGAGTAAGGTACCCCCTCTGCCATATTGAGCTTCAGAATTCACTGTGGGTCAAGACTTCTTGACCTGAAGTCTGTGAACTTAAAAAAAAATATATTTTGGTAACAGTATTTCAACATAATTGGTTTCTGTTGCATTCCTATCTTTTTTATACATTTAAAAACATAATTCCAGAAAGGGTCCATGGGTTTCACTAGACTCTCGCCATATGGGTCCATGACAGGAAAAAAAAAAGTTAAAACCCACTGTTTTAGATTATCTCTTTCCTTTTGACCTTTATATTACTAATGAAAACTTTAGGTGAGTATACTTTGTCGTATGTCACAATATTACCTGAATTACCTGACAAAAGTACTTGAATTGTTTAAAAGGTTTAAAAGTCAATCAGATGTCTTGACTACACATCACATCTCTTAAAGAGGTGTCATGGCCCACCAACGGGCTTTTTCTGAGTGAACACCTGAACTTCCATCTCTGCACAAAACATCCTCTAATCCAGGGTGAATTGAGGAAAGACTCTGTTTACCATCCACTACAATTTGACTTTCCACAAATAAGATTCATTTCATGAATCAGTGACTGGTTTAAATATTTTCTGGCCAAGTTCTAGAGGGACGGGGATCCTGCCATTAGAGTTTTCTCTAGGAAAGAAGCCACAGCTGAGTGCAAGGGCCTCCAAAGATGTCTAAATATTTAAACTGGGTTGCCATTGATAAATGAAAAACATCTTTCTTTGTTATATGGTAAATATTAAAACATCACTTCAGGAAAATTTATATGTGTAATATTTTTAGAATGCTACAGAATGTTGGAGTTGGAAGGCCTTTTGAGATCATTTAGTCCAGCGGTTCCCAGACTTTCTGAGAATGGAGGCCCTTTTTTTGATGTTAAAAAACTTTCTTGGAACCCCTCATGTGATATTTTTTGTGCTGTGTCTGCTGACTGAGAAAATACGTAATTATAAAAAGCTCCTATGAATTTAATAAGGATTTTCACTGACCATCTTTCTCATATTACTACTACTACTACTATTAGCTAGCATTTATATAACGCCTTCTATGTGCCATGCATTGTGCTAAGTGTTTTACACATATTGTCTCATTTGTTCTTCACAACAACCTGTGGAGGTAGGTGCTCTTTATGGTTGAGGAAACTGAGGCAAACAGAGATTAAGTTACTTAGCTAAAGTCACACAGCTGGTTAAATGTCTGAGGCTGGATTTGAACTCGCATTTTTTTTTCTGACTCTAGGTCAAGCCCTCTCTCTACTGATCCATCTAGGTGCCTCAATTATCGTAATAATATCTACATATATTTGAAAAATAGCAATAAATATAAGACATATGGAATACAGTTATGATTTCAATGATATAGAGGACTTCTCCTTCTATTAACCCATGTCAACACCTTATCTGCAATTTAGAATTTTCAAGCACATTTTTGGAGGGGTGTTGGAGGAGGGCTCCTTGGGAATCCATGGGGAGATGTCCAGGGGCCTGTGAGTTTGGATGGGAAAAAATAAATACTACTTCATTTTTATTGACCTTTGGGCTCCTTTGTAATTCTATGCACTTTATTTTATGCAAAGAAAAATGTTCTCAGAATGGAGAGCCTTCATTAGACCATCAAAGAGGTCTAAGACATACAAGAAAGTCAAGAATTCCTGTCTTAGAGAGGTTTCTAAAGGACTAAGTGGTTAAGTGACCTGTCCAGGGTCACATGGTCCATCTGTGTCAGAAGTAGGACTTGAACCCAGGTCTTCTTTGCTTCAGGGACAGCTGTCTATACACCAGAGGAACTCTAGTAATACATCTATGTGGTAGACATAGTGTTATCTTTCCCTCTAAACCCACCATTAATCCTAACCTCCCTACTTCTGTTGAGAGCTCCACCATCCTTCTGTAAACTCAGGTATTCAATCTCACAATCATCTTAATGTTTCATCTCCCCCTCAGACTCCCATAGTCAATCAATGACCAAGTCTTACTAACTCTACTCTGTTAATATCCTTCATGTTTATCACCTCCTTTTCACTCATGAGGTCATCAACCTGCTTCACACTCTCACAACCTCTCTTTGAATATTTCACTAGCCTCCTACAAAGGAAAGACACTGCGTTAGACACTGAGTTCTAAAGGCAGTTGACTGTCTTTATGTGTGTGTGTGTGTGTGCGTATGTGTGTGTGTGTGTGTGTGTTCCAAATCTCTCTTTTCAGCCTTAATGGACACAACTTCCCTAGGCAAATTGACTTTCTCTCTATTTTCCATACATGACATTTTGTCTCCATTCTCCATTCTTTTATACTTATCATCCCATATATCTGTGATTCACTTGCTCCTCTTTTCTCCCTCACAGAGTTCCACTCTTCCTCTACTTCATTCAAGCACCATCTTATATACGGAGGCTTTGTAGAACCTCCCCCCCCAATGCTAGTACCCTTTGTCCCAAGCTATAACTCACATTTGACTAACTCATTTTTATTTGTTTGTATTCTTGAGAGAGAGGGAGGTAGAGAGTGAAAGACAGACAGACCGACAGAGAGAGAGAGAGAGACAGAGAGATAGAGAGAGAAAGGTTGGCAGCTAGAGTGTTGGGTCTGGAGTCAAGTACAACTGAGATTAAATCTAGCTTCAGATATTTATTAGCTATGTGACCCTGGGGAAGTTACTTAACCTCTGTCTGCTTCAGTTTCCTCAAATGTAAAATTGATGAAAACTCTGCCTTCCAGGGTTGGTGTGAGGATCAAATGAGATAATATTTGTAAGGTTATTTGCAAAAGTTAAAGCTATATGAATTCTAGCTCTTATTATTGAACTGAATTATTTATTTAGTCTTTAAGAGGTCTTTTGTTTTATTTATCAACTCCCGAACCACTTAAAATAACTCTGCATGCTTTTTGTTTGTCTGTTTGTTTGTTTTTGTTTTTCCTCCATTTGACTGTGAGCTCCTTGAGGACAGGATCCTCTCTTTGCCTCTCTTCGCATCCTCAGTGCATAGTACAATCCCTGGAATGAATGTTTGTGGACTGATTGCAGCCGTAAGTGTTAGGAACTATTGATTTAACCCCTTCTCTTCATTTTATGGATGAGAAGTTAAGACCATTAGTGAAAGGACTTATTTGCCTAGCTAGTGGAAATTGGGAGTAGAAGCTAGCTCTCACTTCCAATTCAGGCTCTTTTCACTTTGCCATTCTCCCCCAGCACCAGAATTATGTATTTTTTTTCTTATGAATCCTCCAATCTGGACATTCAAAGTGGTATATAATAGGTTTCAGATCTCCTTCGCTACAAATGCTAGACTGAATACTGTATGACAATTCTCAACATTTTGCAAAAATAATTTAGGATTATGCATTTTGATTGTGGGGCATACCCTCATTCCCTCTTTTATAGATAATACAGTATAAATTTTATTGGAAGTAATTTTCTCTTTTCTGTTTCTTTGCCTGTTCCTGTTTATTCTAAATATGTTTCTTTTAACAAAAAAATACATGTTGCTTTCATACATAATTGAGTCAGTATGTGGTATAATTTGGAAACACATTTTTTGTATTTAAGTATTTCTTTTGTGAGTGTTTAAGTATTAAGATAAGTATTTTAATGCTTTAATCTGGCATTATGGTGAAGACAAAAAACAGATTTTGAGCATGCGCATAAAACAGAAATTGATCCTCTGCCCCAAGATGGTTGTTGAGGTGAGAGGCAATGGTGTATAGCGGAAACAATGCTGGCTTTGGAATCATAAAACTTAAGTTTGAATCCTGGCATTTGAACTTGTTACTTATGTGACCTTGGGGGTCACAATCTTTCTGGCCTTCAGTTTTCTCCCCTGTAAAATGAAGGGGCTGGACTAAAGCCATCTTTAGTGATCTTGAATCTCTTCCTTCGACAAAACCATAAAGCAACAGGCAATAGCAGATGACTTTCTCAAGGACTTTGTGCTCTCCACATGCTTGACAGGGGCTTGTTTCCTAAAATTGGGTCATTCAACTTCCTAAGGAGCCACAAGTTGGAGAAATTTGAGTGATGGAGAGGGGTTGAATAGTGTCTGGAGGGAGAGATGAGGGTTTGAAGAGCAGTTACCACTGCTATGTTATCAGATGACTTGTTTCATGGTTCAACAAAACAAATAAGCTTATCTGAAACTTAAAGCCAGGGATTTGGAGTCATCATTGGCTGGAAGAGAATGAGAGACTACCTCGTCTGATCCCTTTATTCTACAGATGAGAAAGCCACGGCTGAACGAGGTTGTGGCACTGCCAGTCACACAACTAGTATCTGAAGAAGAATGTGAACACAAATCTTCTCCCCTCCAGCACATTAGCCACTCCCCAATTCTGTTTCTGTCTCGGCATTCTGATACCCGGGGAACGCAGCACGAATACTGTCCTGAAATTAGCCAGGGGCCGGATCACCTGGGGGAAAGCCATCGGGGTAGGAAGCTTCCTGATTGAGCTAGTGCTTCCTGCTAATTAGGTATTCATTTATTTGTCTCTATGATCTTGAAGGTATGCACCCACTCAATTCTGGTGCTTCAGATTAAGCCCTGGTCCTTTTAGCTAGTTACATCTCTGAATAGAAGCCAATATCTATTTTGAGAAAAAAAAAAGATATTTATTTATCTACTCTGCTTAAAAGCACATGGATTCATCAATTTTTTTCTAAGGGGATGAATGGTTTCTATCTCAGGGCTTCAGATGCCAAATCACTTTTGTTATTCTTTTTGAAATTTCTTTTTCATTATGTTTCTATCATAGAAAGACTCGCTTCACCTCCAAACATAGAGCTCTCCTGTTGTCAGGTCTTTTGGTTTCATGTAGATAATGTAATCCTTTTTAATAATGATATTCTATGCTACAAAATTCTTTACAGGCATTCTCAAAGAAACATGAGACAGGATCACGGATTCTCGAAAGTTTTCACATGCTGAATTAATACTAAATCCTCAAGGATATAATATTACAATTCATATGTTTTGGGTTTGTTCATTCAAAGTTGGTTCATAATGAAGTGTTGGAATATTGAAAAAAATTAAATTAATAGACTCATCCATCATCGTTCATCCACCATGGCTCAGTGGAACCATCTAAGAAGAAGAAGCCATGCCGACTGATAAAGGTGAGCTCAGCTTGCCCACTCCTATTCTTTACAGATGAGTATACTAAAGCCACAGTCAAATGGCTTGCCCAAAGTCACATATGGAATAACTTTCAGAGACCCACATCAAGATGTATGGCTCATTGGGTTCCTAATTCACTCTCTACCCATAATACCACTGTCTCTTGGTAGGTAGAGTGGTGCAGTAGATGGAGTCCTGGATTTGGACTCAGCAAGACCTGCGTTCAAATCCCTCCTCAGATACTTAGTAACTGTGTGAGCCTCGGCAAGTCACTTGACTTCCTCTCTCAATCCCAGTTTCCTCCTCTGTAAAAAGGGGACCATAACTTTTATTTCACAGTGTTTTTCTAAGCATTGAATGAGTTAATATTTGTATAATAACTTATAAAACTGTATGTGCACATATAATTATACTATATAAGTATATACATATTCAGGGTGTTCCGTGAGTCTTAGTGCATTTTTAAATTATTAAAGCTAACACTTTGCAGACATTCTGTACGTGAACATACATGATATATGATTCAAGTATTATATAATTACAATTTGTAATCATGTGTATATATTCATTACTTAAATGAGTTAATATTTGCATAACAATTTGTAAAAATTTACAAAAATAATGTATTTCTATACATATGATATACATATGTGTATAGAGATATACACACATACATATATGCAAATACACAGAGATTTTATATATACAGACATATACATGTATAGGTATATACACACATGCATACAATTATGCAAATCACAACGTACTATATATGTATATATATATATTTGTGTGTATGCATATATATGTGTGTGTGCGTCTCTCTCTCTACACACACACACACACACACACACACACACACACACACACACACATATATACACTTATATGATACCTACCAAAAAGAAGCCCTTAATATCCTGCTATATTTTAAAAGAAGCTAAATATTTAAGAAAGGGATGTCAGCCCATTGCTAGCTATGACCCTTTTGTCTTGATTCCTTTACCTCTAAGCAGAAGAAGCTGTCAGGAGCTTGAAAAAAAATGCTCCAAGAAATAGTCAGGAACTATAAGAAATGATTATAAATGGATTCCTCTAATCTGTCTGAAGGATTATTCTTTTTTATACTTTGATAAAGGTGCAGTTCACTACTACCAGGATCCTTGATTTTATCAAGGTGAACATTCATTCCACTGATACAGATCACAGCCCCTTGTTTCTTCAGTAGGTTGGCCTTATGAATTGTTGTGTCCAAAGGCCAGCCTTCTGGTGAAAAGGATATGCACTGCATGAGGGAGGTGCTCAGATGATGGACCTACATAGATTTGTCACGGGGTCCACACAGGCTCTTTCTAGAATGATAGAACTTACATGAGCTCTACTGACATAGTTTATGAGAAGTGATTCAGAAATTTGATGGTTTGTGTTGTGTGTTTTTTTCAGATTTATTTTTAATTTAAAAAGTGACACATTTATTCATTTTACGCAAGTCATTTTTATGCTCTGATGAAATATTTGGTGCAGGGCAGATGTTCTCAGAAAAGATAAAGTTATGATTATGCAGAAGTTCTGCTACTTTTTGTGAAAAGACACATTTTGCTGTGTCTTTTCCATTCTAATTTACCTAGTTATATCTTTTTTTTTAATTCTAATGTATTTAGTTACCAAATTTCTGCAATTTAAAGTATTACTTCTTTTTTGGTGGGGGTAGGGGAATCATAAGTTTAGATTTGGAGGGGACCTTAGCTTTATCAAGTCTAACACCATTTTACAAATTGGGATACTGAGGGAGATGAAGTGACCTGTCCAAAGTCACACTGCTACTCAGGGACAGTGTTCTGTGGGTCTCAATCAAGCACCATTTCTACCGTATCCCAAACAGATGCTTTTACCTGTATCAGTGTTCCGAGGGGCATGATTGGGTGGGATTCCACCAAGAGAAATGGTAAGCACATCAATTCCACCGAAATCCTGAGTGGGATGCAAGATATCCCGATTATACATTCTGTCTATCGACAAAATGGTGGAAGATCCATTTTTTCCCATCAGGAGAGAATGCCAGTGGCCATCAGCAACGTAAACCTCAGGGATATGCCTCTCAACTTTCCCAGAAACTCCAGCATCAGACGTATAATGGATTTTGCCACTCTTTATCTGTAAAACACATTGGGCACTGGGTGAGCTATGTGTTAAAAACAGCAGCTATCTTTAACAAGCACACAGAAACAAAGAACGAAAGAAATCAGTCATATAAACCATTAAAGTATTTCACGGTTTTGACAAGTTTATAGCTCATGGAAGAGCTGGCAGACTTTGTCTTACTAGACCATGCACCTTCTGACATGTTCATGCAATACCATCTTCTTGGTGAATAGCCAAGTAGCCATCTCAGTAGGGCCTTATTTGAAAGATGAGACAATGGCTACCTGTGTCATTTTAGGAGAGTCACCTAACATCCAGAGATCAGTTTCCTCATCTATAACAGAACAGTGGCCTCTGATGGCCCTTCTATATGAGTATGAACCTATGACTACGAACCTATGACTAGCCCCAGAATTTAGGGAAAGGGAGTAGTTCTGTGATTTCATTGGTATATGGAAGTCCTGGATGAGAAAACTCCCTATACCAAGTTGTCTAGAATAATGTGAGTTTAAGAGACTCATTCAATACATGTCAAAGGTAGGACTTGAATCCAGATCTTGCTGGCTTTGAGGTGAGTTTCTTGGTCACTACTGTTTCTCATCCTCAGGATTATATATCTGTGTCTATGATGATATCAATTTGTTGTTGTTATTCAGTTACTTTCCAATCATGTCTGACTCTTTGTGACCTCATTTGGGGTTTTCTTGGAAAAGATATTAAAGTGGTTTGCCATTTCCTTCTCCAGTTCATTTTACAGATGGGGAAACTGAGGCAAACAGGGTTATGTGACTTGTCCAGGGTCAGGCAAATCTCAAAGACTACAAAATACAGAGGAGATGGTGACCTGCATTGATTAAACTTTCTTTTCCATCCATCCATCTATCTCTCTATCATTGTGTGTATGTATACGTGTATATGTGTGTATGTATGTATATACAGAATAAATGTGAAGAGAGGGCACTAGCAGTTGGATGGATCAGTAAAGACTTCATATAGAAGATGGCATTTGATCCGCCATCTTGAAGGAATGGAGGGACTCTGTGATATGCGTTGCAGTCTGGGCATAGGACACAGCCAATGACAGTCATGGAGTCTGTCATGTGAGCAACAGAGAGAAGAGGACAGATTAGCTAGATAAAATAATGTGGGAAGAGGAGTAATACCCAAGGAGGTTGGAAAAATGGGTTAGGGGCAGCAAAACAGAAGATTCTGGATTTGATGATTGAGGTAATTAGGAGCCTCTGAAGGTTATTGAGTAAGGGAGGAATGTGGTCACTCTGCACTTAAAGAAAACTGTTTTGGTAGCATTGTGGAAGATGGCCTGAGCATTCACAAAAAGAGCCTCACTTAACAAGTGGACTGTTTAGACTCCACTTGAAAAATGAGGCTGCAAGAGGCTATTATCCAATTTCAGGCACAGCCAGGAATGGGTGGCCCCAAGACTCAAACTCCAGTATTTTGACCCCAAATCCTAGGCTTCTTCCACTATATCATGCTAATTCTCTGCTTGGGAATTTTAGGCAGGCTGAAGCACATGGTTTATTTATATACTTTGCTGAAATGTGGAAAATTTGATATGTAAATGGTGAATTTCTAATAACAAGTCTGGAAAAGCATTAAGCTGGCCTGAGTTTTCCAAGTTCTTCAAGCACTCTGTGTAGCTGGTCACAGGCCTTTTGGAGGCCTGGGTTGCAGGATGGTTCTGCTCCAGTTTCTAGGGCCAGCTCAGGGCTCTGGGCAGGATACAGGAGGAAGGGCAAAGTTCCAAGAATGTAATTCCATTGCAACTGCCAGACAGTGTTGATGTCTTGGCATGAAGGTAGAGCTCAGGCAACGGCTACTCAAATGACAGGAATGGAAAGATAGAGCCATATATTTTGCCACTCAGACCTGTCATTTTTTTTTTCATGCAACTGAATCATGTGTTAGAATTAAAATGCAATTAATATCTACTTTTTGGGAACACTGCCCAACAAATCTATGGAATGACTAAAGAAAATGAAAACAAATACCCTTCATTTCTACACTGCAGAGAACAATAGATTTACACAATCTTCTTATATGCCAATAGCATTCAACGTACATAACCTCACAACCAAGACAGTGGCTAAGAGTGTATGCTCTGTCCTATTCCATTGCTAACTGAGAAGTCAGTGGGATAGATATGGCACTGGACTTAGAAACAGGATGATCTGAATTCAAATCTTACCTCAGACAATTTCTATCTATGTGATCTTGGGCAATTAATTTTATGTCTTTATGCCTCAGTTTCCTCATCTGTAACATGAATGAGGGGGCAGATTCAAAGGACTTTAAGGTGGTTTCTAGTTCAAAATGCAGCTAATATACTCGTCATTGGGACTGATTAATTGGGGTGGATCTGCTCTAGATTTGGGGTAGTGAGTGAATCCTCTGTCACCTCAGCCCTTTATTTCAAGCTAGTTCCAGATCATGTTCATCTCATGCAGCCATCCACAGAGACATAAGGCCTGGTCAAGGTGGACTTCTGGCCCTGTGCCCTGCTACTGGTGAGCATGAAAAGCCCCCTTACTTCTTTCTCCTATCCCCACTTTGTAACCTCTTGATCAGAGAAATGATGAAAACAATATTACCATTCCTACTGGAAATACTATAACAATCTAGGGCTCCATTCACAATGGTGTGGATCTTGGATTTGGAACCAGAGGCCCTGGGTTCAAGTCCTGGCCCTGACACTTCTACTGGACAAGTTACTTCTCTCTTCTGAGTTTCAGTCTCTTCATCTGTAAAATGGGAGGTTTGAACAAGATAACTTCTAAGGTCCCTTCCTACACTCAGTAATTGCTTTACTAGTATAATATAAGATCCTTGATGACAAGACCTGTTTCACTTTTGTGTTGATATTCCTAACTCCAGGCATACAGTTTTTTGTTGTTTAGTTGTTTCAGTCATGTCTGACTTCATGCCGCATTTGAGGTTTTCTTGCCAAAGACACTGGAATGGTTTGCCATTTCCTCCTCCAGATTATTTTACAAATGAGGAAACTGAGGTAAATAGTGTTAAGTGACTTGCTCAGGGTCACACAGCTAGTATCTGATGATTTGAACTCAGGTCTTCCTGACTCAAGGTACAGCTCTCTGTGCACTATTGCGTCCCCTAGCCACCCCATCTGGGCACATAATAGGTGCTTTATAAGTACTTGTTGGTAAATTGACTCTGTCTAGAATTATGCCCTCCTATTTATTCTCTTAATCACTCATAGATTTTTTTGTGTCCTTTCTTTTAAGGTATCTCATAGTGTCTGGAGATTTAGGAAGTTTGATATCCTGTAGTAAACCAGGAAAGGTAAGGAAACCAAGCCATTGTTCATAGACACATCTTATGAATTTTTCCCTTCTGTCTTCCATTCCTCCAATTGTCTCTCAAAGTCCCCAACCAAATTGCCTCTTTTTTTCTTACGCTAACACTTTGTAATGGGCCCCACCTATAAGAAATTGAAGTTAGGGGACAGTATACTAAAGTGCCTTCTAGATGTATTCATATTATCTCATTCAGAATGTCATAAGCTTACCTTACTATCATTTCTTCTTTCTACATACTTGCCCAGCTTTCCTTCCCATTCATGGGCAGCTAGGTGGCACAGTGGATAGATCACTGGGCTTGGAATCCAGAAGATTCATCTTCATGAACTAAAATCTGGCCTTAGAGACTTGCCAGCTATGCGACCCTGGGCAAGTCACTTAACCTTGTTTGCCTCAATTTCCTCATTTGTAAAATGAGCTGAAGAGTGAAATGGCAAACACTCCAGTGTCTTTGCCAAGAAAACCTCAAAATGGAATCACAAAGAGCTGAACACAGCTGAGTGACGACAACTCCTTACCACTCACCCTCTCTAAATATGTCTCCCCCTGTCAGGTTTCCTCTTCCCATACTGCTGAAGTTTCAAACCTAGGCAACTGTAACCTTGGATTCCATTATTTGGGTTTTGTTCTTTTTTTTTTTTTTTTTTTTACAAATATGCTCATTGATTATCTATGATCTCATGTGTGAGGGGACTTTCTGATTCAGAAATTTCCTCTACTAATAAAGATGGATAACTGGGGCACCAGTTAAGTCATCTGTCTAGGGTCACAGACTCAGCATATGTCAGAGGCCAGACTTGAACCCACGTCTTCCTGTCTCTATTAATATTAGCACATTGATAATAGAACACCCCTGGAATACATATGAAGCAACATATTTCCAGTGACAAAGATGGATCCAGGCATTGCAATTCTTGCATGAGGAAGGAAGGTGTCACCTCAGATTCCTTTAACCACATTGAATTACACCTTGAAATATTTGGCTTATACAGATCATAAACTGAAATACTGGATATGTCAGTGAACTGGTATGGGGACTTGGAAATAAATGAACGGAAACTGCACAAATTGCAAAGCAAAAAGACAAATTCAGCCAACAAAAATAAAAGCAAAAAACATCTCAAACCACAAAAAAATCTTGATATTCTTTCCAAATTTGCTTTGAAAATATTAATTCTCTTGTTTCCTTATTCCTGTTGTTTTAACTAAAATAGAAAATCTCTTGAAATGTAATCTGTTTTCTAATTCATCCAATTATTTTTAGTTTTGTTTTACTTTTTTTTTCTTTTCTATCATCCAATAATTTGTAGAGTCAACATGGTGAAATGAAACAAATGCTAGATGTCTTGGTTTAAGGAGAAAATTAGGTTCAAAACCTTCTCTGACACATACTTTCTGTATGATGTAACTTGGCTGTCTCTTAATTTCCTCATCTGCAAAATGCAGATGAAACTAGTAGCTACTTCATTGAGTTATTGTGAGGATCAAATGAGATGATGTATATAATAATAATAATAGATAGTACTTCTAGAACATTTAATGTCTTCAAGCATTTTATATATGTTATTGACACTGTGAGGGATGTGCTATAATTATAATTCCCAGTTTACAGCTGAGGAAACTGAGAATGAGAAAAGTTACGGGACTTGCCCAAGGTCACACAACTAGTATGTGTCTGAGGCAAGATTCAAATTCAGATCTTCATCACTCTATATTCAACATTAGAGACACAAATTGATGTCCTACATTTAAACGATTCTTCCAATGGTGCAAGTAGCTGCCATTAATGTCCACCTATCCTGTGTGACTCGTTTTCTTGCCCTTTTGTAAGGTTGTGCACTGAACTTCCTGAGGACCTTCTTTACTTTCTCTGCACATTGTAAGGATATCAGTGGATCGTTCTAGTTGTCCACCTTCCAACTACCATCCCCATCATGAGATAAATGTGACTTATTTTTAACTGAATATTTTAATGGCATCCTTTATTCCTGTTCTTTGAAGTTTCTTACTTGCTCATACCCACCACCTGTCTTTCCTGTACTTTCTCTGTTATATTGTTGGCAATAGAAATTTTTCGCCCACTTTGTTTTTCCTATTTAGATGGTTAGATTCTTTGGAGTAGCAAGGCATCTTTTTCAGGAGATTGCAGTATTCTGGGGCTTGGTAAAACTAATCAGTATAATTTCAGGCTATGGTATTCCATGTAAACCACTATGAAATTTTGTTTTATTTTGTTTGGTTTGTACTTGTGATATCATTGTTTTAGGGAACTCCTTTTACTGATACATATCGACAGCCCTTCTGTAATTTGTGACCTTAGAGAACTTCCCAGTCGATTAAAAGACTAAATGGCTTACCAAAGGCACAGTTAGTGTGTCATGGACAGACCTTCAACCTGAACTTTCTGACCTGAAGACTAGCCTTGTATTCATTGTTCACACTCTCTTTCCTTACACAATTATTAGTTATTCATCATTTCATTCTAGAATTGAGCCCTGGGTGATAGAAGCAATGGAGCTAAATAATTTTAAAGCTGGTGTAGAAATTGTCTTTCCAAATTCTACATTTTTGAGATGAGGAAACTGAGGCTCAGAAAGACAAATTAAAGTGTGTATGGTTGAACAGCTAGTAGTTAGGGACAGAGGCAGGAACCAAACCCAGGCCTCTTGACCCCCAGTTTAGCTGCCCCCACTTCTTCCAAGAATGGTAGTTGTCACTAGTAGACATCCTTCTGCATAGAATCAGGTGATTAGCATCTTAGAGATTATCATTTTTTCAGTTTTGTTTTTAAATCACCTTTAATTCTTCATTGTTTGCTCTGCCTCATAAAGAGATTCATAATATTCCCCATTTTCTGTATAACCTTTCTAAATCATTATGAAATGGATGAGAAGATAGTTTCTCATTTCACTTTTAGTATTTCCTAAAACTGATTCAGGAGGGAGAAATTTAGGGGATTGTGGAGTTAAGATTTGCAGAATCTGGGTGGAATTTTTAGAATTTTACTTAGGTCTGCTCCTATATACCAAATCACATCTGTAATGTCACATCCTCTTCCACCTCTCTCCCTCCTCCTCTTTGCTCATGAATCTCTCAGTGACCTAGGAATCATTTTGCTCAAAGGAGAGGTAGAACCCAAAAGATCTGGGCTCTTCTTCAGAATTTACTAAGATCCATGACCTATAAAACACCCTGGGAATATGTTTTCTGTATAAAATTACATATGTGGAAACCAGACTGGAGTAGCTGAGCAAAGAAGCTAATGGCCTTACAGATGAAAAATACTCATTGTGGGTGACTTTGAAAACATTCCTAAAAATTAAGGAAATTGACAGTAAATCCCTGTCTAAAGCAATGCTTTGTGAAATTAGTTGCTACCTCCATTGGTGTGAGGAAGACAAAAGACATCCTGCCACCACTGGATTCTTTTGTGAAAGGCAATTTCTATTGAGTATTGACATTAAAGATCTCTTGGCCAACTTTTTAGAAAACTTGATTTAATTATAAATTTAAAAGACATCGAATGTCATCTCTATCCCTTAACACAATGAAACTGTTGTTTTGTTCTATAAAACAAAAATGAGAACAAGTAAATAAAAAGTTCGCCTATTTTCCATCTGCTGAGTAATAAGCATGTAGTTGGATGCGAAAGAAGTAAAGAGAGATGTCTCTCCCCTTCATCTTCTTTCCCCCCACCCCAATTCATAGGTGTTCATTTGGTGGAGGGGAAAAACACACGTGGCAAGAAAAAAATAATATACACTTATTTTATAAAATGGACAAGGGAAAAAAATCATGACAGACTAACAGTAGTCATTTTTCTTAATTTCAAATAACATACTTAGAAACTCAGTCTTTCAGACCTTTGTTACTCTTCGTTACTGAAATTCATGCCGAGGGAATATAAAAGACAGATGAAATTGGACAAGTGCCCAACATTCATCTAAGCTTTAATGGTTTGTAAAAGAAAAGGAGCAGAAAATATGGGTAAAGTGATTTAAACCATGACATCACAGGCAGACCCTTCGAATAAAGTCAGCACTAGCTATTTACTCTTACCTTCACAGTAGTGTAATTGCTACTCTCCTGGATATGAATTAAAATCCCATTTTCACTTCTCGTTCTAAATTTCACTTCGAGACTATTGACCCCGAAAGGCTCCAGCATGTCCCCTCGGACGCTCTGTCTTAACAAATAGTCCCACTTTCGACTCTGGCTCATATGGTAGTCCAGTCGTCCTTTGCCCTCTAGAGACAATGCCGTGTCAGGAGTCATTGCTGAAGGACAAAGACAGGAAAATGAACTGAATTTTTCTTATAGATTAACACTCATAAGAAAAGTCCAAACCCTTCATCTTACAGTTAAGGAACCTGCTGAAGTGACAGATTTTGAAAAAGAACAAAAGAATAGCAGAATTGCATCGAATGCCGATGGAACAAAAATCTCTCTAAAAAACCCAAACAACTTTTTTTTCCACTTGTAGATTTGTGTTGATTCAAATTCTTGAATTAGTTTCTGTGCCTTGCAATGAAAAGCACTTTACAAGAGTCATCATTCATTGGTGAGATAGTCGTTAAAATAATTCCGGAGATAAATCACTGACATTTGGAGAGGTAGCCACCTGTTGGGAATCAGTAGTGATTAAACTGGCCTGGCCCATGATTTATT
This sequence comes from Vombatus ursinus, assembly GCF_900497805.2. NCBI lineage: Eukaryota > Metazoa > Chordata > Mammalia > Diprotodontia > Vombatidae > Vombatus > Vombatus ursinus. The sequence continues at coordinate 1,261,159 of NW_020950239.1, read as the reverse complement.
AACACTTTTTTAATGTCCTGGCTTGACATGTGGTTTCATACTTAATGTACTTTGGGAGTTCTTGATAGATTCCCATCTGTTTAACGTATGCACGGAGAGGTATCTGAGCAAATACTTTCATTCAACCCACCACCTTTATCAGCAGGGATCCCCCAGGTATACATATTATGTAGTCTCAGAATGTCTACGTAGTTGTGAAACAAGGGCATCGAAGGAAATAATAGGCCATGTTCCTGACATTGGGCAGGGCATAACTTGGAAGGTGAAAATCATACTCTGGAGGTCTTATATAAAGACTGCACATCATAGGGAATGGATGAACGAATTTTTTTTTTTTTTCACTAGCTCATCTCTCTTTTCGAGATAGATGTTTAGTCATTTTTTCAGTCATGTCTGATTCTTTGACCCCATTTGGGGTCTTCTTGGCAAAGATACTGGAGTGGTTTGCCATTGCTTTCTCCAGCTCATTTTACAGATAGGGAAACTTAGGCAAACCAGGTTAAGTGACTTGCCCAGGGTCACACAGTTAGTAAATGTCTTAGGCCAGACTTGAATTCAGGGAGATTAGTCTTCCTGAATTTAGACTTTAGACTCCCTCAACTACATCACCTAGCCCTATGATAGAGTAATATGGAACAGGCTGCATTCTTGAGGGCTCATTGACTTTTCACAAAGTACAGGGAGACATATCCTCTCTATTGAGATGTTCTGTCCTGGATAATGAAGCCTACTCACACCTGTCATAACTCAAGACACTTGATGACTCTTGACTCTTGATTTTATGGAGGGATTTCTTTTTGGTTTTTGCATGAGTTGTTGACTCCCCCTCTTTCCAAATCCTGGTGGAATAACTGCTGATTTAAGCACTAGAGATTAGCTACTTAGCTGTAACATTAGTCATCTGTGATAGCCCCACCCTCTCTCCCAACCCCAGTAAGGAGTGATAGATGAGGATTGGGGTTTGAGAATGCAAAGAAATTATCTTAAATTTAATTAAATGGCTTTGAAGGAAGAATCACAATCATATCTTGGACCTGAAAAATAGGTACACTGCCAAATTACTGAAGAGGTAATTTTTTTTAAAACCATTATCACAGTGTTTACAAATTAGTAATTCATGCCCTTCTGGTGACATTATGAGTTAAACGCTCAGTACTCTCATTTCTAGAATTTCCCACCAGACCTGAAATTTAAGCTAAGTACTCAACTTCCATTTGGAAGTTTGGAGTTTGAGAAATCTTCCCACCAAAGTATAAGACAACCCACCCAGAACTTAGTATGTCCATCCTGAAGTGATGCCTAAGGCTCTGTAAGGGGCCGTATTTATAGAAGGTGTCAGAGGCAGGATTTCCTGCCTAGGTTTTCCTGGCTCCAACTCAAGCATTTAGTACCTATTATACTGCTTCTCATCAGTTTATCCATTAATCATAAAAGCATTGTCATTTTGCTTACCAGTACAATAAATACCTTTTAAGCTGATCATTATCTTATAGGTGAAAAAAAAGTAAGTTATTGAATTTGACTCCATAATTAAGCGCTTAACCAAGAGTCTTGATTAATTCTCAATCTGATTTGATGCAACTAAGCAAGTGTCTAGGAATATATACAAAGATGTTGCCATACATACATTTCTCACAGTATTTCCCGGTCAATCCTTCTTTGCATTGGCACTGTTGCCATGACCAGTGGTCTGTGCATGCGCCTCCATGTTGGCATGGGCTGTTGGCACAAGCTCCTTCCAGTCTAGGGCACCTAAAATGAAGTAAAAACAAATTCTGAGCACCAAGAAATCAGCCTTGTTTCACCTATGTGATAAAGAAGAAGGTCTGCAGGCAAAATTTCTCCTCAGACATTATTAACTAGTTGTGAAGTCCCATGGGGCAGTGGGCTGTGTTTTATTCTTCCTTAGGTCTCCTACCACTCTTAGCATGGTGCCACGGGTCAGTCAGAAAATTTGTTAATCAAGAGTATATTTTAAAATGACATTAAGAAACATTGGAACTGATTTTGAATAAATTCTAATGATAAGAAATTTTATTAATACTGTTGTTGAGTAGTTTCAGTCATGTCTGACTCTTCATGATCCCATTCAGGGTTTTTTTGTCAGATACTGGAATGGTTTGCCATTCCTTCTCCAGCTCATTTTACATTTGAGGAAACTTGGGCAAAGGGGGCTAATTTATTTGCCCAGGATCACACAACTATTAACTGTCTGAGGTTGGATTTGAATTCATGAATATGAGTCTTCCTGGCTCCAGGTATGGCACTCTGTTCACTGAAACACCTACCTGTCCTAATCATAACAAATATGAGCCCCTAAATTTTCTGACTGCTAGGGTCCTGTGGTCATTGACAGAGGCATGCCCAAAAAAATGGAGAAAGGTACCAAGGTCAAGGTCATAATAATCATTACTAACCTTGTAGCATAGCCATCACTGTCCAGGCCTTTGGTGCTTTCTGTGCCTAAGAACTTAGGAAGCCTTACTAGTGTATAAGACATACCCAGATCATGACCTAGCTAATCAACCCAAGGTCTCCTCTGACATAGCATTCTTGCTACCCCTCTTTCAAGCATACTCAACCCTACAGTCACATAATAAGGGCTGTCTCATTATTGCTAAAAGAGAATCTCGTATTTTCTTTGATTTCAATGATGGGCAACAGGGAGCCAGGAGTGGAAAAACTGCTGATGGCCTCCTTAGGGCTCAGGTTAGCAGGGGCTCTATTCCTGCTCTATTGACTGACAGCCCTCTGCCTCTTTGATTGTACAAACAGTAGAAGAAAAGGCAATAACCCACAAAAAAAAGAGAAACTTGTCTGGCATAATGAATACAAACCAGCCACAGACTCCAAGACTTAAGATTCCATTAATACTTCTTATATGAATGAATAAGCATGTGAATGAGTGAAACAAATTATTGAGCACTTACTATCTGTCAAGCCTTGTGCTAAGCATGGGGATACAATTTAACCAAAAGCAACTCATCAATTTAGAAAGTAGAATGTAAGCTTCTTGAGGGTAGGTATTCTATTATGTTTATTTGTTTGTTTTTTAATTTGCATCCCAGTACCAAGACTAATACTTAATAAATGTTTATTAAATTAAATTCCCATTATATTCCCTGATTTTTGAATCTTCCTTCAAAACAACAACAGCAGCAGCAAAAGAATAGCTACCATTCATAAAGCATTTTAAAGTTTGTAAAGTGCTTTACAAATATTATTTCATTTGATCCCTACAACAATTCTGGGAAATAGGTCTTATTATTATTCTCACTTTACAGATAAGGAAACTCAGGCTCAAAGAGATTTAGTGATTTGTCCACAGTCACACAGCTAGTACATATCTGAGGTAAGATTGGAACCCAGGTCTTCCTGACCCCAAGTCCAGTACTCTGGCCCTTCCTTCTGTCTACTTATCTCTATCCTGCCCATTCTTCAAGAAATAGCTCTTTTCACTTTCTCCACAAATCTTTTCTTGATTTCTCTAAATTGTTTCTCATGTTCTTCTTCAAGAAAACTTATTGTCAGGGTCCTCCAATTCAGGCCCATGATTAAATTCAATGGTGTACCACATGTGAACACTATTTTGTATTGTACTTGTCTTTTCATCTCCCTTGGAACCTCAAAAAAACTAGATCACACTTTCCCCATAGCACCTCACATAATTCCAGGCACATTGATTTTTCAACTGAAGGGATCATTGAGTTTAATTCCTCCATTTTACAGATAAAGAAACTGAGGCACAAAGAGGTTAAATGATTTGCCCAAGGTAACACAGCCAACATGTGTCTGAAGCTAGATTCAAACTCACATCTTCCTGATTCCAAGTCCAATGCTCTGACCATCATGCCACCTAGCTGCCTGTGCCTAAATACAAGGTGTTCCCAAACTATTATTATAGTTTTAAACTGCACTCTAATGAATGTACTCGTGAGTGAATGAATGAATGAATAAATGCATTTTTAAACTGTGGTAAGACTTTGAGGAGTCTTGTATAAAAGTACAGAATTACAAGGTTCTGAATTCATAGACTCATGGAAACAGTGCTTAAAAGGATGTAAGAAATCATTTAAGTGAACCACTTCATTTTATAGATAACAAAACTGAGGCTCAGAGTCACAGGCATAGTTAAGGTAGAATTGGGGCTCAAAATTAGTTCTAACCTTTTGCCCTTCAAAACTTCTTAATGGAATAAATGGAAGCATAAACATTCTAAGTATTTCAATATGGCGGGATAATATGTTTAAGTAAGAGGGATTACTTAACCCTCCCCCCCCTTTTTTTAGCAAGTAGAACATTCTCAAATAACAGAGTAAAATCTTAACTAACTAAAACAACGTTTCAGCACCTTATGGAATTTGGGGCCTGGAGATATCTCCAGGCAAGAAAATCCAGGAACCAATGAATAGGAATTGTGTTTTCATGCTTCCTTATCCTAGGTACTAAATAGGAGGGTGATACTAAGTTGTGTATTTTCCAAAAGGCATTACTAGGTCTGTATCCCAAAGAGATTATAAAAAGGGAAAAGGATCCACATATACAATAATATTTATAGCAACTCTTTTTGTGGTGGCAAAGAATTGCAAACCAAGGGGATGCCCATCAATTGGGGAATGGCTGAACAAGTTGTGATCTATGAATGTAATGGAATACTATTGTGCTTTAAGAAATGATGAGCAGGCAGATTTCAGAGAAACCTGAAGAGACTTCCATGAACAGATGCTCAGTGAAGTGAGCAGAATCAAGAGAATAATTTACACAGTAACAGCAACACTGTGTGATAATCAACTATGATAGACTTAGATCTTCTCAGCAATGCAATGATCTAAGACTGGGGTAGGGGACCTGCAGCTTTACAGCCACATGTGGCCTTCTAGGTCCTTAAGTGTGATGCATTTAAGACCTAGAAAGTCACACATGTCTGTAAGGCCTCAGGTTCCCCACCCCTACTCCAAGACAATTCCAAAAGTCACATAATGTAAAATGCTATCCACATCCAGAGAAAGATCCATGGAGTCTGAACGCAGAACAAAGCACATTATTTTCACTTTTTTTGTTTGTTTTTTTCTTTCTCACATTTTTCCCCTTTTCTTCTAATTTATTTCTCACAACATGACTAATGTGGAAATATGCTTAACATGATTGTACATATATAGCCTATATCAGATTGCTTGTTGTCTTCAGGAGGGAAGAGAGGGGGAGGGAGAAAAATTTGGAACTCAAAATTTTGTAAAAATGAATGTTGAAAACTATCTTTACATATAATTGGAAAAAAATACTATTAAGTGTGTGTGTGTGGGGGGGGGGAAGTACACCATTTACTTACAATAGGTCCAAAATAACATTTGTAACCATAACTGAATAGATGCACCCAAACATAGAAATATAGTGGATAGCACAATTATAATTTCTCCAAGTAGAACTAGAAACACAGCCGGCATACCGATCGAGGATCCCATGAGCTGCCAATGCTTGACTGGGTTCCAGGGGGCGTCCATTAATGGCAAACTCCATTATGCAACCAACGAAATCATAGCTTTCCACTTGTCCTCTCCTTTGAAGCACTGGCTCCAGGGACCTGATGCCACCAACTGTAACTCTGTTTGGCTGTACGTCAAGAGTCCTGAACAAGAGAGAGAAAAGCCAGTGTATTCTAAGTGATCATTCCGTCAGTGGCGGCAGCATAAGCAGCTTATGAAAGAGCATGTGTATCTTTTCTGTATTGTTTCATTATATTTTATAGTCACTTTGGGTCTAAATATGCACTACCCTGACAAAAAGGATTCATTAAAGAGTGCTATTGTTTGCCAATATTTTCTAATTGTGGTTGATGTTTAAATAATAACACAATCCTATGATGATAATAATAGCTACCATGTAAATAGCACTTCAGGGTTTACAAAGCTCTTAACATACACCGATCTCATTTGGTCAGGTGGTCAGTGAATCCATAAATATTTGTTAAATGCCTTCTATATGCTAAGCACTGTATTGAGTGCTGGGGATACAAAAAGAGGCAAGACATAGTCACTGCCCTCAGGGAACCTACGGTATAATAGAGGAGATAATAAGCAAAATATTTACACAAATAAGCTGTTCACTTCCTAGCTGTGTGACCCTGGGCAGGTCATTTAACTTCCAAATGCCCTCAAGGAAGTCTCTGTTTAGAATGAATTGTCCATGTAAAGGGTGTCTCCCCTGGGAGATTCTTTCACAGATGAAATCACAGGTACATCTACACCCTACATCCCCCTCAAAAATAATTAAAAGTCCAATATTTAATTAGACCTTTTTCAAGACACTTCAACCCCTTAAAAGAACCTTATTTTTAATCAACAGTAAATGTTGCTTAAATGAAGTAATAATTGTAAAGCACACAGTACAGTTCCTGGTCTATAGTAAGTGTTATATAAACATTAGTCATTATCATTATTAACAACAATAATAATAACTTATAAAATTCAATAGCAGTGACTTCTACTATCCCATAAGCACCTGTATTTTCCTTGATTTCACAGATGATCTAAAAGAGCCTAATCTTATTAAAGGTATCTGCAGTGATCCAATTTTAGTTGCTGATGGTGTTGCAGCTTTTAATAGAAGATACATTCTAGTATTTTTGTAGTTAGGGACAAGACAGGAAATGTCATTGACCATATGAAGAAATTCCCTATGTCACTGTAGATCGGTACCTTCTCTACAACTGGCAGTCAGAGTTGCCTAGAGCACTGAGAGGTTCAATAATGTGTCCAGGGTCACAGAGGCAGTATGTGTCATAGCCAGGACTTGAACCCAGATCTTCCCACCTGATGCTAGCTGTCTGGACACTATATTCCAGCGGTCATCAGCAAACACAGGATTATCGATTTCGAGCTAAAAGGGAGTCTCAGAGGTCATCTCTTACAACTTCTTCATTTTTAGATAAGGAAACTGAAGCCCAAGGAAGTCAGGTAGAGTCAGAAGCAGGATTTGAACCCAGTTCCTTTGACACCAAAGTCATTTAGTCAACAAGCATTTATTAAGTCTTGACAATGTGCCAGACTCTGGAGATACAAAGGTAAAAAGATCATCTAGCAAAGAGCTCCCATTCTAATGGAGGAGACAACATACAGACAAATCTATAAAAACAAGATATAGCCTTTGATTGTATCACACTGCCCACTATTACAAACAACCATTAAAAGCAAACTTGTTTCATGGAGATATTATGGAAATCTTAACTATCCTTCAAGACAGCTCAAGTTCCAAATCCTTCATGGACCTTTTCCCAATCATAATTCCATTGATCTCACTCTTCTCTAACCTCCTTCATGATTTTAATCTTTGTTTCCCAATTTACACATGCTATCTTTTTCACCAATTACATTAAATATGTCTATGAGGTTCCTACTCCCAGGCATCACACCTTCCACCACTTCCATTTTCTACAATGCCTACTCTGGTCTAGGCATGGAGTAGGACTATAAATATATTTGTTGAGGGGCTTTTGATGCTAATTGAAGCAACAATTTGTCTGAAAATTGTAAATTTCCTTTTTCAAAATATTGAAGAATTAGACAAAGACAATTTAAAAATCACCTCACCAGTCATCTGAGACAGCCATAGTACTGACGGTACAGTAGCCTGGTTCTTGGTCTTCAGAGCAGGAATCCACAGTTAGGGATGCTGCCTACAAAGCAGGGGAAAGAAGGAATTAGTTCTTTGATGACTCCCATGTTATGGGGACAATCAGATAACCCAGGGATTTGTTCCATGTAGAAATAGCTGATGTAGATACAATTGTCTGTACATGATATAGATATAACTACGTAGACATCACAAGGCATGGCCAAATGAGGACATACTTTGATTCTTAATGACATGACTTCAAACCTAGAGACACACAACCTTGCATCTTCTTGAGTGATGTCTATAGAAATGGAGTCAGTAGATTTTTCATCTGCTCTTCCATAACAGCAGAGTTGCCCTCTCTTTAAAAAATGATTTGAAAAGGCAAGTGATGTCATTGTAATGCCTTATAAAACTTGTGAAACTTTTGCTATATTTGGACAGAATAGATAAAAGCCCTTTATTTGACTACTTTGAATCTGTTACTCATTTTCCTGTAAGATAAAGAAGGCAATTTTACATATAAAGTTATAACATGATCTGTATGTAGATAGACCCTTAGTTTAATGCTATTCCATTATTTTTGTAAGTCACACTAATATTTGATTTAATCCAATTTGATAAATGATTAGTAAGTGTTTTGTATGTGTAATGAATAGTTATCTACTGAGAATAGGAAGACAATGTTAAAAACAGTCCAAGATTTTAAGTTTTTGTTCCATTAGGGGTATGGTGTATTTGTATGCTTACCACTTAGCACAGTAGGTCTTTTATTTTTAATGAATACTTGTTGAATTTACTAGATACTTGTTAAATTGAACTGAATTGGTGGCAAATGAAGGGTTTGGGTGATTTCAGCCTCAGGCTCCAAATGGGTAAGCTATCACGATGCTAAGGGATGCTATTCACCATTCTGATTAGTTAGTGCTTCTGACTTTTTCAACTGTTTTTATATCGATGACCATCTTTTATTCTCTCAGATCTGTAAAACAGGTATGTTTCTTTTGAAATGGCTGCCTATTCAGCATCACAGAGCAAGTTGGTGGTGAAACTAGAACCTATATCTTCTGGCTCTTACACAATACTGGGAGAAGCACTGGTATTGGAGGAAAAGCATCTGTTTTCAAATTTCACCCCTACTATTGCACGATCTGGGGCAAGTCATAATTCTCATTTCTTACAGCTGTAAAATAAGGAAGGTAGACTCGGTATCTAAGGTCTCTTTTAACCCTAAAGCCTACGAGTCATGTTTATTAGTATGTCTGTTGGCAACAATTCTTTTCTTTTTCCATCTTTTTTAGGTACTTTCCAACTACTTGAGTTCCTCCAGGGCAGGAAATATATTTTGCCATTTTTACATCTCCAATGCTTAGCATAGTGCCAGGCACATAAATACGTACTAACTATATTTAGTTACCATTTAGTTACCATTAATAAATATGTACTAACTATACTTAGAAATGGGAGAATTGCAAAAGTATTCTCTAACAGGAAAAACACAATTCCTCAGATTTCATAAATATCAAATCAATTCATGGTAGACATCCCATTTTACTAGCTGAAATAGATCTTTATATTTCTAGTCTATTTTTTTGCAAGATATATCAAAAATAAAGTCTCATTAAGCCCATGTAATGCATCACATGGATTTTTTTATGTGTCTACTTCTCAATAACATACTGTATATGGTAACATTTGGGGTAAATATTCATACTTTTATTTCCATGACAAATCACCAGGATCTCATCTGCAAGTTCTTTTGATATACTGTACCCTCGTGATTTTCTAAATGGTGCCTTAGTGTTCTGAAAGACTTAATGTACTTCCCAAACATGAGTGGCATTTTGTTCTCAATAGCAGGATTAAGATAGGATGATTCCTTCCTGAAAATTCTTAAGCTGACTACATGCCTTGATTGATGAAGCACTTCTTTTGAATCTGTTTTCAAAATGTAAGGCTTAAATCACATATCTCCTTATGAAACAAAGGTAATACCTCTTCTGGGAAAAATCAACATGTTTCCTAAGAACATCACCCTCTGGTGACTATGGAACACACTCATGTAGTTAGTTTATAAGGATGCATTAAACCGTGTTTGTCATGAGAAACAAAAGATAAAGAATATTAAGGAAAATTAATTTTTAAGAAAGAAAGGAAAGAAGGAAGGAAAAGAAAGAAAGAATTCTAGAATTCACAGAATAGAAGGGAATTTAGAAGGAAACTGAAAAGCAGGATGACTTTGGAATTAATGGGCTGAATTTATCATATATTTATAAAAGATATATACATATATATATATATAATGGAGATACAGAGTTTCATAGGTAATCTTTTTCTGCTATTCTTTGCATATTAAAGTGTTCATATTTAATGATGTTTATTAAGTTCAGAATAACAAAAAAGGGTGTTTTCACAAGGATAGAAAAATACATATACAGAAAACCTGGAAAACTACCATTTTGATTTTAGGTCTTCCAGTAATTATATTTCCCCCCAAATTTAATATTTATTATCTGCATTCTAAAAGTAAGCATAATGGCTGTACTTGTATTTTAGATCATGTTCTATTTGGATCAGAGTTCCTTATAATTCAGTTTCTACAGTCAAATATTCCTTCGTCTTAGACTAGCATTTCTCTACAATTACTTCTTTGAGTTGAGATGTTTCTATTCTGTTGCTGCAATATTTCAAAACTGAAAAGTTAATGACTTTACCATTTTCCAACCAAATCCCTCTACACAGTAAGACATGACAGATGCAAAATCCAGTAGACCCTTTATTTTCTATGCCTTTTGAAAAAAAAGGAAAAAAAATCCATATTCCAGAATTACAGAAGACTAGATCTTTGCACATTTTGCACTGCTAAACTGCAGCTGGCACAAGATGACAAAGAAAAGGGAAGGGTGGGCCCTCCTATGGAGGCATTTTGATTTTCTCAGTTCTTCCTTCCCTTCTTCCACACATACATATTTTGTAGAATCTTGGAAGCTCAAAGATGAAAGATGCCATAGAGTCATCCAGTCCATTCTTTCAGTTAATGAATTGACGCCTTTTACAATATCTCTGACAGATGGCTTTTGCTTGAACACTTCCAATGGCATGGAACTCTCGACTCAGAATCATCCTGATTCATTTTTTAAACAGGTCTAGTTTTTAGAAAATAAAAGGATCAGAGAATCATAGATTTATAGCTTGAAGGGACCTTAAAGACCATTGGGTACAACCATTACATTTTACAGATGAGGAAACTGAGTCATGGGGAAGTTAAATGACTTTCCTAAGGTCCCATTTAAGTATCTAAAGTGTGATTTGAACCCAGGTCTTCCTGGTTCTCAGTCTAGTGCCTTATCTACTATGCCATACTTCTCAGGCCATTATTTTAGATGGACCTAAAATCAACTAGTATGTAATATCAACTCAATGTTTCTAATCCTGATTTGTGAAGTGATGTTGAATAAATTGATTCCCTCTACTAGATGAGAGATTCTATAGTATCTGATAATGGCTACCCTACCCCTTTCATTTTAATCTCTAGGCTAAATTTTCTTCAGCCATTCCTCATATGTAGTGGCTCTCCTACTATGCTGGTTATACTCTTCTGTACATGCTTTATTTTAGCTATGCCCTACTTAAAATATGGTCTCCTGAGCTAAATTCAGTGTTCTGGATGCAGTTTGTCTAGTTGAAACTTCGGAAAGAATCTTGATCCCATTGATCTGGGCACTGAATTCTATTTCTGCTTTTTCAGTTGGCATTGCTGGCTCATGTTGACCTTGGAATCAACTAAAATGCCAGGTCTTATTCACTCCAGCTACCTTAAAGACAAACGAGACATCCCCCATCCTGGATTTTTAATTCACACCATTAGCTGTGGTTTTCTTTAGAGAGGTTTGCAAAGTACTTTCCACGCAGTGAGTCTGTGAGTTGCTCCTGGCAAAGAAGTAAGTCAATGAGAAAGGTTACTTCTGAGTCCATCTCCCTTAAGAAATTCCCCCAAAAAATATTTAAAAGGGTTCCAGATGAATTAATGATCAATAAAAGGAAAGAGAAATACCAATAATTTTCTTTAGTCTGGAATTAGGCAAGGTAAGGTAGAGCAAGAAGCATTTCTTAAACATTTCCTGAATGGAGGTACCTGAAACTAGCACTATTTCCAAAATTCTAGGGTCCCAAGAGAAGACCAAGCAGGCAAAGACAAGGCAGCTAGTGATATTAAGCCTGAAATAAGGAAGACTTCTCTTTTTAGGGCATTTATGTCTCTTTAAGGATTTGAATGGTCATTCCTGGAAATGGGATTTGACCTTTCTGTTTGACTCCAAAAGGTAGAACTAAAAACAGTGGGTGAAGGGTTTAGAGAGACAGATTTGGGAAAGATGTATGGGGAAAAAATGCCCTAATAGAGCAAGCTGTCTAAATGTAGAATGGACTGCCTTTGCAGATAGTGAAAGACTTGATGACCATTTATCAGGAATAGTATTAAAGAGATATCTTTTTAGTTAGGGTTTAAAGTATATGCCCTTTGAGATTTCATTTATATTTGAGATTCTGTTATTTTGATACCTTTAAGGGAAATATTTCTTTTAAAATCACATGCTATAATTTCCCCAAATCAGCAGCGTAATGAATGTACCCAATTTTACTCAATTTAAAGTCCAATTCATGCTAATCTTTTCGGTCACACAAATCTGAGACGCAATACCTTTACTTTCTCATACACCAATGTCTTCTTTGGAAAAGATCCCGATGCTGAGAAAGATTGAAAATAAAACAAAAAGGTGATGGCAGAGGATGAGATGGATAGATACAGTGTTATGGAAGCAACAAACATGAGCTTGGGCAGACTTTGGGGGACAGTGGAGAATAGAAAGGCCTGGCATGCTGGGGTCTATGGGGTCACAAAGAATTGGAATAGCTGAACAGCTGAACAACACACCAATGCCTTACCATGCCAGCTCTCCGGGCGATGACAGTATGGAAATGTCCATCGGACACCTTTTTCATTGTGGTTAGTTTATATGTGCCGCTGCCAATGTTATAGGAGAACCTCAGTCGCTCTTCTGCTATTTCCAGGGCCAAGAACTCAGCCCGTTCACCCGTCTGGTTGTCATAGTTATACAACAGCAAGGCATGGCTTTTGATGGTTGCAAACTTGACATATATGTAATTGTTGTTGGGGTCCAAGCTGGGAAATTCCATGTATGACAATTCCTCAAATCCATAGCTATTCAATTCACAGTGTTTTCCAAAGACTCCTAGAGTTGAGAAAACACATATAGAATCAAAGAGACAATTTGAATATACCCACCTGAGCCTAGGGAAGCTTTTTTTTTTTTTAAATGAGGTTAGCTTCAAGGATACCTTTGTGCAGAACTATGATGAAACCAGCTCAGCTTATATGGGCTCAGGAGATCTGATTGTTAAATTGTTAGTGTGAACATTTACACCTTAAAAATCAGTAAATTAGGGGCAGCTAGGTGGCGCAGTGGATAGAGCACTGGCCCTGGAGTCGGGAGGACCTGAGTTCAAATCTGGCCTCTGATGCTTGACACTTACTAGCTATATGACCCTGAGCAAGTCACTTAACCCCATTGCCTAGCAAAAAAACAAAATAAAGCAAAAAAATCCGTAAATTATATAAATTAGGGCTTGATTTATTATTTTGTTGATTGTATAGACTTAAAATAATAGAGAAAATACTAATGATGAAGATTAAACTTAAAAGAGTGTCATGGTTACGTTTAATTTTTAAACATTTTTATCTAGAGAGCCAGTTATTAAAAATTTACCAGTACATCCCTGCATTCACATGGCCAAGTGAAAACCTGTGATCGAAGAAATCAGTCAATCAACATATATTTGCTAAGGGCTCCTATTGTGTGTCAGGTGAATAGTTATTTTGAAGCAGTCTCTACTCAATGAGCTTTTATTCTAACAAGGAAGATAATGTGGATCCTAATAAAATACTTGGGGAGAATGATAAAGTACTGAGGAATTTTTATTTGATGGCCTCTTTAGTGTTGTCCTAAACACAAAAGGCATTTAATAAACACTCATTTTTACACTTCCCCACTTTGGCCGCTAGGTGGCACAGTGTACAGAGTATTGGGCATGGAGCCAAAAAGAGCAGAATTGAGATCCAGTGACCCTGAGCAAGTCACTTAACTTCTGCAGGGCTCAGTTTCCCCATCTGTAAAATAGGGGTAATAATAGCACCTGGCTCCCAGGGTTGTTATGAGGATAAAATGAGACATAGTTGTATATTTGTAAAACACTTTGCATATATACATGTATGTTTATATTATATATGTACTATGAATTATGCAAGCATAATCACATATAGTTAATATTACATATTTTATAATATAAATATAAAACAAATATCACAATAAGTGATATAATTATATGTAATTAATATTATGTTTAATGTAACTCTAACAGAAAATCCAAATACCACATATATAATATAAAATACATAGTGTAATGATATCTAACTAATATTGCATATTATATAATACAAACATTATATATGCCTACAATATTGGATATTATTAATATTTGTTGTTATTGTTATTATTTTAGTGTTCATGTTTTCTTTGGTGTGGGTTCCCTCTCCCAGTGCCTTGACTGCAATCCCTCTACTCCTTTAGATATTAAATGCATGAGCTACTACATTTGAAGGCTTTGTTCCCATGGGGCCAATATGGCCCTGAGCATCTTTGAACTTAGCCAGCCTTGGATTTACCAGACTGATAGACACTCCAAGATGGGAAACCTTTGCAGCTTGCCAGGATTTGGGGAAAATCATGTGCTCTTCTGATATAGTTTTCTGTGACCCAGAGTCATCTCAAAGACATGATAAGGCAGTGAATCACCACAATTAGTGGATGTTCCATATGGATTTCAGAATCTTCCGTTCCGCAGTGATTTTATTTTATTCAAGCTACTATCACTGCATGTATTTTATACTCTCCCAACAACTCCAAACCCATCTCTAACACTAATACTATTTTGAGGAGCAGCCAGGACTGATCTTGAAAACCCAAAAGCCAAGCTATACTCACCAAATGGACAATGGCAGTAGTAGGATTCCACTCCACTCTGGCAGGACCCCCCATTAAAGCAAGGGTTGCATTCACAATAATTTACAGAAGATTCACACATTTTCCCTGAAAAGTGGCAAAGAAATGAAAATGATTTTACAAATGGAAGTATGGAAATCTTCCTTAAGTAATTATGCTATGATCACTTAGAACATTTTTTTTCCTTAAGCCAGAGAAAACTTACCTTATAGAGGGCGTCCTAAAAGTCTTAATGCAGTTTTAAACTACATTTTAAAATGCACTAAGATTTTGAGGATGTCCCTTATTAGGAAAGTCAAGAAAAATTATTTTGTGAGGTATATTTTATTTACTATTTTAAAATGAGAGCTATTTATTCATTTATCTATTTATTTATGTATTTGTTTGTTATTTGAATGAGAAATTTTAAATGCATTCTTGGAAGAGACTGTTTACTAAAACTCATTACATTTTCAGAGACACTGTGCAGTCAAATGTGGTGTTTTTTAGACCTGGGTTCAATCCTTCTTCTATCATGAGTTGTTTAGCTCTGGATAAGTCCCTGAACCTCTCTTAACTTCATTAAGTCTCTAAGACAGGGGCTCTAAACATTTTCTGTGTCATGGACTCCTTTGGCAATCTGGTGAAGTCTATGGAACCTATGTCAAAATAATATTCTTTAATAACTTAAAGAAAAGTTAAATGGGGCAGTTAGGTGGTACAGTGGATAGAGCTCTGGAGTCAGAAGGACCTGAATTCAAATCTAGGCTCAGACACTTACTAGCTGTGTGTCTGTCGCTTAACAAACAAACAAACAAACAAATGAAAGAAAGAGAAGGAAGGAAGAAAGGACAGAAGGAAGGAAGGAAGAGAAAGAAAGAAAAAGAAAGAAAGGCTAAATTTCAGTTAGAAGTTAGTGAAAGTAGATACATTTTTTTTCTCCATCAAACTTCATAGACCCCCCTGCCTGAAATCTATCCCTAGACCCTAGACCCAAGATTAGAACTTTTCCTCTTAAGAAAAAAAGTTATGGTTAGGAGAGTGTCCCTTCTAATCCATAATGGAAATCACAGATCCTCGACACATGAGACAAATGAAAACTTGTGAAAATCATGGGCATTTGAATGGTTCAAATGTATCTGAGTTTTGCTGTGATCTCATCTCCTGCTACATTTTATCTCCAGTCTGGGGAATGTGCTGTGTTCTCTGCTCTGCATTTGTTTTCCAGACGCTGAGATTTTTATATTATCCATAACACATTCATAGACCAGATTTATTTCTATCTGCCAAACATTTTCCCCTTTAGATTCCAACAACCTTTCCAGAATCACATGAACTCAGTGCTAAAGTCCAAGCAACTAGTGTGCATCCTCTGCCATCAGATATGTCCGCTGTCACTTCTCCCTTCAATTTCAATGACGTTTCATCAAAGATGGAGGTTGAGTCAATTTAAAAAACCAGAGAATGTTTACAGTTGCTTTTGGTCAAATTCTTGTTGACTTGGCTTAACTATTCCCTAGAGCATTCAATTAAAAATATGATGGCTGTCTCCATCAGTTGTCTTTTGCTCTCCCTCTGTGATTAACACATATTTAGGATGGTCAGTCTGTGCTCTGACATAGACTACTTTCTAATTTTCTAAATCTAACAGTGGGTCCACAGGGTTTTAGAATGATAGACTCATAGAATTTCAGAAGTGACCTTTAACCAGACTAGATGCATTTTCCTTGAAGGCTACAACTATCTTGTTAGTGCTTTTATTTCTCCCTTTCCTAGAATGTGGTATTATGTATTGTAGTAACTTAAGAAATCTTGTTAGGTTAATTAAGTGATTAATTAAGCAACTTGTTAATTAGTCATTCCAAGGTTTAATTAACAATCGGTATTCTCTGCCTCAAAGACTTTGCAATATGCATGCCAGTATAAGATGACATCTATTGAACATATGTGTTTTTAAAGATTATACCCTCTACTCTAAAAATGGCTTGTTCTTTTTTTTCCTTTTTTGAGCCTTCTTTCTAAAGATATAAGCCAAGCCCTGTGAATCTCCCATTATGTTTCAATTGCTGGATGCTGTTGTCATGAGGGATATGGTTTTAAATGAAGATAAGGCACAGCTTACAATATTTCTCTAAATATAGATCAGTATTGCCCTTCCTTCCTTCTTTTCTACCTTCCTTCTTTCCTTCCCTCCTTCCTTCTTTTCCTTCTTACTTATTTTAGATGGTACTAGTAATCAACTTCCAAGGTAAAATTCTGAGCTGACCATATCAGATATCATGTAGAATGGGGTGTGGGGATGAGTAGGGAAGGGGAACATTCTTTCCAGTAACAGTGATGACCTGTATTTTTTTTTATTTAAGCAAAATAAGAGGGTGTTTATATTTAAACAAAACATAGATGAGAATTTTGATACAACAATATTTATGAAGAAAGGTTGCATGATGTTGAAAAGGGGTCAGCAAATGATGACTTACAGGCCAAATCCAGCTTGTCATCTGGTTTCTTTATGGACTGTGGGTTTAAAATTATTTTTTTAAGATTTTTTTTTTACATTTTTAAATGACTCAAAGATGTCAAAAGAAGACTAAGACTTCATGACACATGGGAAATATGTGAAATTCAAATTTCGGTTTTCATAAGTCATGTTTTGTTGGAATGCAGCCATCTGGTTCATATATGTATTTTCCATGGCTTCTTTCATGCTACAATGGCCTGGTGGAGTAGTTGCATGAGAACAAATATGGAACTCTCACCACTTTCAGTTTAATGCCCAGCACACTGCAAATTGCAGTGATGCAGTTATAACTCAACGGTGTTTGAAGTGTCAGATACGTTATCATTACCTACCTCAACTTAAAAAAATACTGGTATATACTCATCATGTCAAAATAAGAAAAGAAGTGATAAGCAATAGTTTTATTATGACTGTTTGATCTCAGAGCCAAGAATTATTTTTTTTTTCTAAAGAAGAGGAACTACCCTCAACAGCTATTGAACACTGACTGAGTGGGTTTGATAATTAGCTTTTAATGTGATTTGTTTGTGTTTCTTAATGAATTCAGCCTAAATTTATAGGGCAAAACAGCACTTGTATGTGAAACTTATGCTGTGATAAAGTTAGTTCAATGACAACTAACACTGTTCACATCATAAGGAATGTCAAGCTGCTTTATGTAGTTCCCATGGTGTTAGAAGTTAAAACGAGAAGCAAGATCACTATTCCAAAGCAAATGTTCAGTGGCTATATTTTCCAAGCTCACACCACAATTTAAGCATCATTTTTTGGAATTCAGTACATGTGCAAAACAAATCCATATTTCAGTATCCTTTTAACAATGCAGTTAAGTAGCTTCTACTTAACTTCAATTGGAAGTGATTAATCTTCAATGTAATAACATGCTAAAAGGTAAACATTTGTTAAAGAAGTGAATCTAACAGAATTTTATAAATGCCTTCCAAGCAATGAATATGCTCAATTAAAATCTTATGCTCATGGATTCTAGCAACATGTCACAAAGATCATATATGATCTACAGGAATGTAGAGTTGATTCAATATTAGGAAAATTATAAGCATAATTGACCAAATAACAAAAAAAAAACATATGATTGTATCAAGAGATGCATAAAAAAGCTTTTTTTTTTTTTACAAAATACAACATTCATTGTTGTTAAAAACACTAGAAAGTATAGGAATAAATGAAGCCTTTCTTAAAATGATAAGTAGTATTTATCTAAAACCAAGAGCAAGTGTTATTTGTAATGGGGATAAACTAGAAGCCTTCCCAGTACAATGAGGGATGAAGCATGTTCATTGCCACCACAATTATTCAGTATTATATTAGAAGAGCTATTTATATAATATATAATATTTATATAATAAATAAGACAAGAAGACAAGGAAAATAAATTAAAGGAATTAAAGTAGGCAATAAGGAAACAAAACTATCACTCTTTGCAGATGACAGGATGGTATACTTAGAAAACCCTACAGAATCAACTAAAAAACTAGTTGAAACA
Source organism: Vombatus ursinus (assembly GCF_900497805.2). Lineage (NCBI taxonomy): Eukaryota > Metazoa > Chordata > Mammalia > Diprotodontia > Vombatidae > Vombatus > Vombatus ursinus. Next base: position 1,242,468 of record NW_020950239.1, on the reverse strand, counting down.
ATTACTTTAGCAAAGTTGCAGGATATAAAATAAATCTACATAAATCATCAACATTCTACATATTACCAACAAAATCCAGCAGGAAGAGATAGAAAGAAAAATTCCTTTTTTTTTTGGCTAGGCAATGGGGTTAAGTGACTTGCCCAGGGTCACACATCTTGTAAGTGCCATGTATCTGAGGCTGGATTTGGACTTGGGTCCTCTTGAATCCAGGGCCAGTGCTCTATCCACTGTGCCACCTAGCTGCCCCTGAAAAATTCTTTTTAAAATAACTACAGACAATATAAATTACTTGGAGTCAACCTGCCAATAAAAACCCAGAGGCTATATGAACATAATAACAAAACACTTTTTGCACAAATAAAGACAGGTCTAAATAATTGGGGAAATATTAATAGCTCATAAGTAGGCTGAGTCAATATAGTAAAAATGACAATTCTACTAAGTTAATTTACTTATTCAGTATAATACCAATTAAAGGATCAAAGAATATATTTATAGAGATGGAAAAAATAACAAAATTTATTTGGAAGAATAGAAGATCAAGAATATCAAGAGAATTGATGAAAAAAACTTTAGGAAGGATGCCTAGCAATACCAGTTTTCAAACTATATTACAAAGTGGCAATCATCAATCTGATACAGGCTAAGAAATATAGTGATAGATCAGTGAAATAGATTAGGTACACAATATAAAGTAAAAAATGACCATACTTATCTAGTGTTTACTAAACACAAAGTTTGAAATTTTGGAAGCAAAAACTCGCCATTTGACAAAAATTACTGGGAAAACTGGAAAGCAGTTTGGCAGAAACTAGACATATACCAACATCTCATACCATATACCAAAATAAGGTCAAAATGGAAACATGATTTGGATGTGATGGGGGATATTATAAGTAAACCAGGAGAGTACGGAAAAAAAAAAAACTTACCTGTCAGATTTATGGATAAAGGAAGCGTTCATTTCTAAACAACATAGAGAGGATCATGGGGAGTAAAATGGACAATTTTGATTATATGAAATTTAAAAAGTTTTTGCACAAACAAAACTAACGAAGCCAAAATTAGAAGGAAAGCAGGAAACTGGGGGTAGGGTGGGGAATTTACATCAAGTTTCTCTCATAAAGGCCTCATTTTTCAAATATTTACATAATTGAGCCAAAATTATAAAAATACAAGTCATTCTCCAATTGATAAATAGCCACAGCACATGACCAGGCTGTTTACAGAAAGAAATCAAAGCTATCAATAGTCACATAAAAATGTTCTAAATCACTATTGATTAGAAAAAACACAAATTAAAACAACTCTGAAGTACCAGTTCATACCTATCAGATTGACTAACATGACAAATGCTGAAGGGGATGTGCAAAAATAGGGATACTAAAGCAGTATTGGTCAAGTTGTGAACTCGTCCAACTATCCTAGTTTGAAATTTAGAACTATGCCCCAAGAGCTATAAAACCACATATACTCTTTGACCCAACAATACCACTACTAAAACCTGGGAAGACTTATATGAACTGATGCAAAATGAAGTAAGCAGAACTAGGAGAACATTGTACATAGTAACAGCAATCGTGTAACAATGATCAACTAGAACAGATGAACTCTGAGTACAGAGTGAAGCATACTTTTTCCACTTTATTTTTCTTGTTTGTGTATATGTTTCTTTAGCAACATTTCTTATACAAGAATATGTTGTTTTGCATGACCTTACACGTATAATTGATATCACATTGCTTACCTTCTCAAGGTCTGGGGGAGAGGTGGGAGGGTGGGAGAGAATTTCAAACTCATTTTAAAAATATGAATTAAAATGTTTTAAATAAAATTTAGAAATATTTAATGAAATAAAAATACATGTTTTTTTTTAAATCATATGCTCATGGATTGAGAATATTTGGTAGTACCTACCTAGATCAAAAGATATCCTTAAAGAGGAAATGTATAAAATCCTAACATCAACATTAATAGATGGATATTGGTAATATATTTTAGTGATAAAGAACATTATATTTGAACCCCAATTAGGTGAAATGTTCCCCTCAAAAAATTCCATTCTTCTCATTATTAGGTCCATATATGATCATTATTGCTAGTATATGAATTTTATCAAAAATTGTGGAAAACATTTTTCCTCTCATTTTATAAGTGTATCCTCATAATGTCCTCAAATTTGCCTCTTTGCCCACAAAGTATAAGATACTATCTTGCCCATTGTAAGAAACATTTGCAGACCCCTGGTGTAGAATATAGAGGTTTTATGCCAGCTCTTGGGGTCAAGAAGACTTGGGTTGAAGTCTTGCTTCTGACATGACTATGACTCTAGGCAACACACTTAACACCTCAGTGACACCAGATAACATTCTATGACTCTATGTTGCAGATGAGTTGCTGTTATGTATCTCTGGAAGGAGTTTCCAGATGAGGAATTCCCCATTCAATGAAATCATGAGTCAACCAAGGAATAAACATTTACTAAGGGTCTGTCACATGTCAGGCACTCTGTTAAGTACTAGAAAAAAAAAGACAGTCCCTTCCCTCAAATAGCTTACAAGCTAATGGGGGAGATAACAAACAAACAAATATGGAAATAAGAAACAAGAAAGAATCATATGTTAAGAATCTGAGACTCATGTGAATATTCTTATCATATCAGCAAAGTGTTTGTACCTGCTGATAAAATGGGGCCATACCTATACCTATATACCTGTGACCCAAGTCACTATCCCTTTAATTTCTCTACCTAAAAGACTGAGTAGCTTTTATTTTCATATGTTTTCAGTATATACAATAGACCAAAGAGTAAAACATTTTAAAATGGACATGATGCTATTTTCAAAGTTTTCAGGTTCTAAGTAATGCATTGTAAGAAAGACCACAGGGGACCAATCATTTACTTTACAATACTGGACTATCCAATTATCAAAAATGGAATACTGGAAGAGGTGTTCATTCCCCTATCTGTGGTATCTTTTCCTACTAGAATGTAAGTTCCCTGAGGGCAGGGACTGACTTTCTTTCTTTTTTTTTATTTCTATCTCCAGCACTTCGTGCAGTGCCTGATACATAGTAAACACCTGATAAATATTTTTCCCCATTAATTCCATTCATTCTTTTATTTATTCACTCATTCTTTCATTCAGGGCCTAAATCCACTGGTTATTTGAGGGGATGTCCAAAATACCCTCTTAATCAGAACAATTCCTGAATGCATGTGTCTCTTTTAGGACATTCTTTAACTGGGTTAAGACATGCCACCTGGGAGGGATAACTTGGCAGAGATTTTTAGAGATGATTAATCCATGATGACTACCCATGTTAACTAGCAAAGAGCAGAACACTGGGGCAGTAATGAGAAACAGGCCTGAGAAATGATCATTGAGAGAAGGGAAAATCTGTAAGTCTTTGCAGGAGGTCAGGAGGCTCATTTGGGTAAGGGGAATGCCAAAAAGGCATGGGAAAACATTAAAGACAACATGGTCTCCTTCATATTGTTTCTCCCTGCAGGCCAGGGCTATTCAGGACTCTAGAAGCTGGAGTCCCTGATTTTCCTCTTTAATTGAACCCCCTTCCCCCATAACACCTCCAATTTTCCACTAAGCAGGCAAAGATAACAATTCTTTTATCCAATGTTGTGTGTCTTCTTTCCCACACTAAAGTATAAAATAATAAATACCAGGATACTAACCTTGTATATTTACATAGAACTTTCCAATTTTCAAAGACCTTTTTTATCTCATTTGATCTTCATGGCAAGCCTGACAGAATGGAAAATGCAAAACTCCTTCTTTTACCATCTCATCTTCTACAAAACAGAGACCTGAAAGGGCACATTTTTCATTTTCTTCAACCCAACTATTTTTTCACAGGCAATGTGGTATAGTGGATAGCAAATTGAGCCTAGAGCCAGGTAAATCCAACCTCTGTAATCCAATAGCTATGTGACCGTGAACAAGCCATTCAACCTTCTCAGTATTTTAGTCAACTCACTAAGACAGAGATTCTTGACCTGGGCTCCAGGGTCTGTGGACAGGTTTCAGGGGCATTTGGGAACATATATGGGAAAATACATCTTCATTAACTTCTAACTGAAATTTAACATCCCCTTCAATTATTTAAAAACATTATTCTAAGAAAGATTCCATAGGCATTGCCAGACTGCTTTTACAATAAAAAAAAAGGGTTAAGCCCTGATCTAGGGCTTGAAGTTGGCAAGAAGATGCCAGCTTGCATTCTAGAATATCCTCATCTGAAGTTTCCTATGTCAATGAAATCACAGGTTGAGACTTATCCTAAAGATTAACATTTGTGCCTGAGTGTGAGAGCTGGGCCAACCCCAGCTGATGACAAACGTACTAGAAAGCCACAGAGGGCCTGCAACTGAGGTCGTCCTGGGCTCCATTCAGAGAAGGATGGTCTCCAGGAGGAAGGGCTTGACGCTCTCTTTGTCTCTGCCCTGGTCAGACTACATTAAGGAGTATTACGTTCAATTCAGGGTACCACCACAGTTTAAGAAGGGTATTGATAAACTAGAAGGCACACAGGGGAGTGCATTCAACATGGTGAAAGGTCTACAAATCATGTAGTGTTAAGATCTGTTGAAAAAATTAGGATATTTAGATTAAAGAAAAGGAAAAAAAAATCTTGGGGCCATGATAACTGTCTTTAGGGCATAACTCCTTGCCTAGGCATATCATTGCTGAACCAGAGGAGGTCCGCTGGCTGGCTGGCTGGCTGGCATGTGCGTCATGCACAAGAAAGTCTCAAGTGGCCCTGCTTTTGGAGACCTCAAAAGGAACTTACACAGAAAAGCCTCTGCTGGCTACCCCCAGGTGCCTTGGGATTCCCTTTGCTTGACAGGATGGGCAAGTGGCAAGCAGAGTTATGGTTGATTGACTCTGTTCAAGCTGATGATTATAGGCAAATGACAACAGAGTCAAAGGGACCCTAGGATCATAAATTTAGAGGTGCAAGAGGTCTTAGAGGACATCAACTCCACACACACACCCACTTTTACAGGAAGAAAAAAAAATCTGAATCTTAGCAAGGAGAATGTGATTTCCCCAAGGTCACACATTAGTAAATGTAAGAGGCAGGATTGGAGATGAAGTTCTGATCCAATACCAGCAGGATGTGGGTGGACCTGGACCCCTCAGAAGACTAGACAGCAGTCTAGGCCAAAATACACACAGACGATTGCCAGGAATCCTGCCCAAAGCCACTTTATTTTCCGTTGCTCTTTCTTGGAGCACTACCTCAGGGACACCACATTCCCATTTATCTATCTGATCATTTTACTTCTCATGATTCAGAGGATGAGTGAGGAGTAGGGGTGGGAGGGCAAGTCAAGCTGCCCACCTGCCCGACCCTGCTGGCATCCTCACTGCTTGCCACTAAAATTTGTGTTCCTTCTTAGGGCTTATTTGTGTGTGTATGGTATTAAAGTATTCAAATCTTTACAATGAATCCTGTCTATTAGTGTGTGACTCAATATTGAAAGAAGGGAATCTAACTGAAAGGAAATGAGATTTTACCCAATTCAGACTATACTAGGGATAGCCAATAAGAGAAATTGTCCACATTTTGGATAAACTTGAAAATATCCATACCTTAGATTGTCCCTATGAACCTGAGAGTGACTTAACAAGGAAAAGAGCCTGTAAGCAGGTTGAAGAGGGAGTCGTCAAGATGTGACCTGGCATACTTTTGACACATTGCTCATACTTAGCACAGAACCTGGATCATAGGAAGTGCCTAATGAATGTTCTATTTTTCTGCTTGTCAATTAATCAATCCTCTATCTATCTACCCATATGTCCATCTTCTGTCCATCTATCTATAGATTGGACCAGGTGTCTTTCTGCCTCTCTGACTTTCTATCTGCTTTGGGCTTCTGACCACATACTTTATACATTCCCCCTTAGAGGAACTCCCTTCACCCCTTTACACAGAAATAGCCTTGCTTCTTTTTGATCTAGAGAACTGAACTAGGAGCAATGCTTGTATGTTTCAAATAAGCAAACTAAAGAGAAAAAAAAAAACAAAAAACAAATACATCTTGTCGATTAGTTGTGTCTAAAAATGGAGGTAGTAGGTCAAGCAAAGGCTGCTTGACTACATGTGCCCAGTGTGATGTGAAGGGGCTTCTATTAGGAGGCAGTTGGACTGCTTGGCCTCCAAACGTGGCCTTCCATGTTCAGATCTTGCGATCCTATGAACCAAAGCCGAAATACCTTGAGGTTCCATATTATTGGAACATGAATTTTCACTGGGAAAAGATGTTTGCAAGAAGCTTAAAAGTCTGACACAGGTCAATTGGGATGGTTCGTTGAAAAAAAGAAAGTGCAAATTATTGCTATTTGTCCGTTATCCTTGGCATGAAAAGTAGCCCTAAATGCTGATTTTGGAGGTCTAACGATTTTTATCTAGCCTGAGGAAAGACAAGTCCATTTGCTCTGTGCCCATAGACAAAAATCATTAAAGACTCAGTTCAACTGCTTTCTTAGAAATGTCTCCATTTGCTTTAATTGCACTGGTGAGTTTGGAGAAGTTTGAAAAAACAACACTCCTCCGGCAGTCTTTTTTTTTTTTCTTTCCCTCTACAAGATCTCGCAGTTTGTAGATTAAGACCACATGTATCCTGCTGCAGAGTCAGATGACCGAGAATGCTGATTGGCCCAAGGAACCCATGTTTGTTTACATTTGGACCTGAAATTAAACATGGTGCCAAGTGACTCATTTTACAAACTTTCTCCCCCTTCAGAGTAATTCACCTTGTTTGAATTACCTCTCCTAGCCAGGGGGTGGATTACTTTTCATTTGAATACACAATGTAAAAGAGGTAAATGTCAACTTTACATGCTTGGGAGCCCCAAGATACCAAACATAATGTACACCTAATGTAGTTGCTCTTTTTTTAATGTAGAAATGTAGTTTGTGTGTGTGTTTGTGTGTGTGTGTGTGTGTGTGTTTTAAAGGAGGGTAGAAGACTTAGAAAACCAGGATTCAAGTTCAAGTTTCATCTTAATAGCTATCATTTATTCTTGCAAAGGATCGTATTTTTTAAATCTATAAAATGGGAATGAAAGTTTTAAAAAATGTACTCCTATACTATAAGTCCTTAAGCTACAATGATTATAAAACATAGAGGGCAGAAAGTGTTTCTGTAAGTCAAAACAGGTCAAATAGATCAAATCATAGAATGCTGGATTTGGAAAGATCATTTTTTTGAATTTTTGGTGTTCTTATCACGTTGGCTAATTAGCTAGGTTCATAGAGAGGGTTTGAATTGTCCAGGGACTTAGTGCTTAATAGCATGTAGAGCCTCACAGAGCCTGTGACATAATGGATAGAGTGCTGGACTACAGTCAGGAAGACCTGTGTTCAAATTCCACCTTTGATGCTTATTAGTTGTCACTGAACATTGAGCCTTGGTTTCCTCATCTGTAAAATGAAGTGGTTGAATTAGATGGCATCTAATGTGCTTTCTAACTCCAAATCCACATTCTTATCTATGTTCCACTGTCAAAAGTGGTGACTACCATCTCTTTGTTTATGAAACTGACTCTGCATGTTGCATGTCACTGGACAAATACGAGTATGAAAAAGATAAGATCCTCAGTGAATTTGGAAGAATCCGTGAGAAAAAGGTAAAGACTACAATTGGTGACAATGGAAATCTTGGAGGTAAAAAACAATCAAATGAGCAAGGCATACTTTGAAGTGTTTGAATACCCTCTCTTGAGAAAGCAAAGCTGGGGAATTCTGAATTTCTGAATTTCAAATGCCTTCAACATACAAAGAAACAGCAAAGAGGATGGAAGAGATTAAAATGAGGGCAGAAAAAATACTGTAAAGATTATAGTATGAGCCATTAAGAGAAAGTGATTTTTTTTAACTAATTAAAAAGCTGATCACCATTTATATACATATATCCATAAATACATATATGTGGAGATACACATTTACATTTGTGTAGATATATATGCATATGTATTTGTATATGTGTGCATATATTTGTGTAGGTATGTGGGCGTCTATAATGTATATGGAAGTAAGCATATATTAACTTCCTATTATGTGACAGGTACTGTGTCAAGCACTTTACAGATTTTATCTCATTTAATCTTCATGAAAACCCTGGGAGACAAGTATTATTTTTATCCCAAATTAAGGATACTGAGGCAGAAAGCATTTAAGCGACTTCCTCACTTACCCAGGGAACATAGCCAGTAAGTGTCAGATGCCAGATTTGAACTCAGGACTTCTTGACTCTAGGCCAGCCCTCTATCCATTATGCCACCTAACTGCTTCTCTGTCTATCTATGTCTGTTTATCATCTGTCTATCTATCTATCTATTGATCTATCTGTATTGATATATGGGTATGCATATCTACATACATATACGGATATATAATTTTCATGATGTTAATGAGGCTACTTTGAGCTTAATTTGTCTTTATAAAACTATATGTGAGGAGGCTGTCATCTCCTACTATGTGATGACAACTGGCAAAGTCTTATCAAAATAAGCCAACTTCTCTATGATTTCTGTTCTGATATGTCATGGTAATGACTAACAATTGGAAAGTATTTTTTAATATGTGGACACACTCGTTAAAGCAATATAGGGCTAGAATTTCCTACTGATGAATGTAGATCAATTATGAAATTTTTAAAAACTACAACAGCAATCATCCAAATCCCAATACCAATGAATAGCCATGAATCTCAGTGTCCACTACATTAAAAAGATAAAGTAGAATTATATATTGCCTTCTAGACTTTCCAATGATTAACAAAGAGGAAGGGACCACATTTGCTGATGGCTACCAAGATGACTTTATTCAAAGACAGTACGGCTGTCCTGTGGGCTGTGATGACAATGGAAAGCATTTGTCAGGATATTTTCATAAGGCATCGTGGCACAATGGAAAACACACTGGATTTAGAATTAGATGATGTAGGCCTAAGTCCTGACTCTGACAAATGACCCTGGGAGAGTCACTCAATTATCTTTGGGATTTAACTTCCTCATCTGTAAAGTGAGGAGAGAGGCAGCTAGGTGGCACCAGAGTACGCACAGCACGTTGTCTGAAGACAGGAAGACTCATGTTCCTGTGTTCAAATCTGGCCTCAGACACTTAATAGCTAGGCGACCCTGGGCAAGTCATTTAACCTTATTTGCCTCAGTTTCCTCATCTGTAAAATGAACTGGAGAAGAAAAAAGAAAACCACTCCAGTATCTTTGTCAAGAAAACTCTAAATGGGGCCATGAAGAGTGGGACATGAATGAACAGAAACAAAAAATGAGGACGGTTGAATTAGGCAGACTCTGAGGTTCCTCCCTGCTTTCGACATCAAATCTGTGATCCAATTAATCTTAACTGGGTCATACGAGGGAAGTGAACAAAACTAGACCTAGTGCCTGATAACATGGTCTTAGTTAACAGACAACTGCACCACATCTGTATACCTCCTTTCTGTTTTAAACTGTTCCTCTTGATTGTTTCTGTTACATCAAGAACACCACATGTTTAAGTATTTCTATGAGTTATTATTGCATTGATAAGCTGATTGATTAACAACCATTAATTCTATGTCTACTCTTTGCCACACACCTTGCTAGAGGTTGGAGCTTCAAAGACAAAGAGTGAAATGATTGCTGTTCTCAAAGTGTTTACATTGTAATGGCGATACAGGTATTCACTCCAGTAGTATGAGTTCCAGCCCTTCCATGGATTTCTGCCTGTCTTGTGCGACTCTCAGCCATGTCAGTCTACAAATCTACCATAGAAAATCTATCCAAAATTTGGGGTACCTCTGTCTATATTGGCTTTATATGAATACCATGGAGCACACAGGTTCTATGACATCAATAAAACCATTGTAATCACTGAAATTCCTTTGGAACTTACAAGAATGAATATGGTCAAGATTTCACTTAAAATCATCTAAAATTTGCTATAGAAAGGTCTGTAGCAAATAGAACTTTCTGTAAGGATGAGCCAGTGTCCTCCATTCAGTCTTACAACATGGTGGTACAAACGATAGAGGGCAAACATTGACAAATTGAAACAGCAAACGTCAACGGAAGTGACAAACTTTTCAACAGAAATAGAAATGATAAAGATATGAAGATATTAAGACCCATTAAGCCCATCTTAAGGACCTTTTCAAAAAGTCATGAGAAGAATGATGACCCTAAAATGGCCCCAGAAGCTCTTATTGATGGGAGCAATCCTTAGTGGAAAAGGTTTTGACATCCTTACCACCACCATCAACTGATTGGGCGTTGCTATTAAAGGCCAGCATGCCCCCAAAACATGGGAAAAATAATGTCTCCCAGATGACTGGCCCTGCTTCCAGCCCCATACCTCACAGTGCTGGTACATTGGAGCAACCCTTACATAAAAAAGGCCAGCCACCCCAACCTACTGCAAACCTACAGAGAAGATGAGCTAACTCGGTTAAAGCAACAACTGAATCCATCAATCACCCACCCACTTCCTCTGACTTAGATGGAGACAGTCTAGGATCTTAAGCTGAGCCCTGAGAACAGCAGCATCTCCCAGGTCACCAGTTCTCCTTTTATCCCAGTTCTTGTAGCCATCATCCACGGAATGAAGCCTTGTGGAGATGTGACCTGGTGCCTTTTCTCCACAAGTGCCGCAGTCCCCACCTCCTCAGCAGCCACAGTGACTGAAGATTCAGAAAAGAAAGCTCTGCCCACCAAATTCCTTGGCATTGTTCTATGGTTTGACACCAGAAATGCCTATGTTTATTTATTTATTTTTTATCAATGGAAGTGCCAATGAAGAAGATGCATAATGACCTGGTTTGCCACTGCACCCTAAGTACCTTCTGACTTGCAGTTAAAACCTCCTAATTGTGCTGACCCATCCTTAGGGTATGTGAGCCCCTGGAGAGAAGGAACTGTCTTGCTTATCTGGTTGTATCCCAAGTACTTCCTTAACATAATGTTTTGCATATAGTGAATATTAAGCACATAGTGAGTGCTTAATAAATGTCCATCCATTCATTCATTCATTTATTCACGAGAATAGTCTTTATATCCCTAGCAAAATAGAGGAGACTGTACCATTGAACTGACTAATTACAGGGTGGAAATTGGAAGGGAAGAAAGTGAAATCAGAGCAGGGTCAATGACCTGGGAGATTACTGAGGAATGGAGAGATCGGAGGTCAAGGTGAGAACAAAGAATAGACCTCAGAGGAAAGAAGCATAGAGAGAGATGAAATGACAGGAGGTCATTGGAAGGAGCCCTAAATCCCATGACCTGTTGTCTCTAGTACCAAGGAGACTCCGGGAGCTACAATCATTCAGTGGATTAGTGATCTCATCAATGTGGGTCTTTTTTCACAGGTGTCAATCAAAGCCTGTCTGTGCCTTTTCATTCTGGGCTCCTCCATGCCGAGGCCTTCTCCTAGGTCTCTTAACATTCTGTGGCTATAAATGCAAGATTGAGCTGTATGTCTGTTCTTTCTTGCTCTGGCTACACAAACACACCACCCCATTTTCCCATCATGCATCTCCTGCATGTCTTTGTTATCACTGTTAATATCTCATATCTTCTGCTAATACTCTAGCTGAAATATCCACCAACCAACACAAACACACAAAGATGGGGAAAAAGTTTTTAATTTGAAAGCAAACATACAAACCCCATCCCTTGTTGGGGGAAAACAAACAAACAACCAAACAAAAAACTAAGGCTTAATTTTCCTAAAGAATAAATCTCAGCACAAATTTCCTCTGGGTATTCATAGGAGTTGAGCCACAGCATCTTCACTTCAAACACTATTTAACATTAGATACTGATAGAAGAAAGCAATTGCTGCTTACTTCTCATGTGACCATAGCTAAGTCATTTAACTCTCCTGAGGCCAGTTTTATCTACCAGGATGATATGGCCCCTTCCACCTCCAGATTTCTGAGGCAATGAATGGTAATGAGCCAAAGAGTTGCAATTTGTACATCTTGTAATTGGTTTCTTGATTAAAAATACTTACATTATTTTCTGCCTCAGTGATACAGCTAGGTGGCGCCATAGTGCACAAAACACTGTACTTGTAATCAGGAAGACTCATATTCCTGAATTCAAATCTGGCCTCAGATACTTATTAGCTGTGTGACCCTGGGCAAGTCATTTAACCATGTTTGCCTCAGTTTCCTCATCTGTAAAATGAGCTGGAGAAGGAAATGGCAAACTATTCTAGTATCTTTGCAAAAAAAAACAACAAATGAGGTCACAAAGAGTCCGACATAACTGAAAAGAAAGACTGACAATGTGGTGGATATAGGGCATGGAGTTAAGAAAACCTGAATTGAATCCTGTCTCAGCTATTCATGAGCCCATCTGACCCTGGGAAAGTCATTTAACCATTCAGCCTCAGTTTCCTCATCTGTAAAATGTAGATAATAATAGCATCCACTTTACAGGGTTGTTTTGGAATGAGATAATACATTTAAAGTGCATTGCAAACCTTAAAGCATGATATAAATGGTAGGGGGGAATGAAAATGATAATGATGATAATGATGACATGGCATATGGGATAGAATGCTGGACCTGAAGTCAGAAAAGCAGTATCAGAATCTAATATCAGATATTTTCTAGCTGTGTGACCCCGGAAATGGAACCTAACCTGAGTCTCAGTTTCTCCATTTGCAAAATGGGTCACAAGATGGTTTGGGTGATCAATGAGCTAAATTAGGTGTTTTACCAAAAAAAAAGTAATGTATAAAGGGATGGCATTTTGATGACAATCGTCATCATTATTATTTAATAGTACTCTTATTTTGATTCCCTTTCAATTGATTACTTTCAAAAACAAAACTTCATTTAGGCAATTGTCTTAACTTGGAAAATGCTTTGTATAGTAGTACCAGAGTGGTTTCTGGGATGATTGTACCCAACTTCACCCAAGCATTTGGTTTCTTCTAACAACAACAAACACAACAACAATAGAAGCTGAGCAACACAGTGGACAGATCACTGGACCTGGAGTCAGGAAGATCTGACTCAAGACTCAATAGGTTAATTTTTTTTTTTTTTAGGCAATTGAGGTCAAGTGACTTGCCCAGGGTCTCACAGCTAGTAAGCATCAAGTGTTTGGTATGAGGCCGGATTTGAACTCAGGTCCTCCTGACTTCAGGTCTGGTGCTCTATCTACTGCGCCACCTAGCTGCCCCCAATGGGTTAATTTCTGTAAAGATTTTAGCACAGTGCCTGGTTCATAGTAAGAACTATGCAAATGTTAGCTATTTTTCATGTAGAACTTTAAGGTTTGCAAAGCATTGTACATACATTATCTCATCTAATCCTCACAACAACCCTGGGAGGTAGGTGCTACTCTTATCTCTGTTTCATAGGTGAGAAAACTAAGGCAGAGAGAAGTTAGGGGACTTGTCCAGAGTCACACAGCTAGTAAGCATCTGAGGCAGGATTTGAACTCAGGACTTCCTGATTCCAAGTCCAGCACTCTACCTACTTTGCCATCTAGCTGCCACAGTGTCTATTTTTAATTTTTATTGTAATCAAATGGGATGACTCCTATGGATATTCAAATGAAATTTATGCTGAACATGATTCTTTGAGAAAATTGAACAAGAGGTTTTTTCTTTGTTTTTCAAACTAAAAAAGATATTTTCCCTATTAAAAAATCCACTAGGTGATTTGACATTAAAAAAAGTCTTGTATTCTTTTACTAGGTCACTCAAAGTTAGTAAAAAGAGTTACAAACTTTCTCTTCACATTACCATAATATTCACTAACCAAATCATTATATGCCATAAGATTGCATTGAATGACTCCACAGGAAGACAGACTATATTTAACATTATTTGGCTTTGTGGACTAATGACTTAAGGAGTTTCCAAGGCTGTGGAAGCTAGGATTAGCCTGCCATATTCTTGGCCACACAATCTAATGTGTTGCTGCCTTGTGAAACAAAATCCTCAGATCATTCACTTAATTAGATCTGCCAGTCAATTAACAATAACTGTCAGTGACCTTGGGCTTTCAAGTATGTGGATAGCATTGGCTCTGTCTTGTGAACTCAAGAAGCCCTTTGCAGGGAACATATGTTAACTGGGGGAGTTATTTGGAAGGGGAGAGAAACAACGAGGGGATCTCATTGCTTTCACATCCATCAATTTGTCTCATTGACATACGTTCCATCTCTGTGACAGGGAGCAGAGGAGCTAAGGGAATTTGAGATCTTAGCACACTGGGGATGCTGAAGAAATCTGAATAGCTCAAGATTCAAGTGGATGAGGAGTGTAGAAATTGGCTTGGAGAGATAAAGCATGCATTCAAGTGACTAGGATGAGATGGAGGTATAAGAAAAATGTCAAATGCTTTGAGAGGGAAACTGAGGTTGTGATCTGATAGTTAATAAGTGCTCTAATTGTCTTCAACTGTAGTGCCCTTTAGGGATGTCTAATGGAGGTTACCTCCCATTTTCACCCCTCCGTGTCTGAGCAGGTGCATCTATTCTCTGAAGACTTCCTCTAAGCTAAGAGGACACTTTTAATTGGCTGCTAAGCAGGAACTCTGTGAATATACTAATGTAGTGATGCTACCTATCTGACCTGTTGCTTCTCTTTGCTATTAGACAGGATGTTAGACACGGAGTCAGTTAGACTTGGATTCCAATCTGATCTCAAATATTTATTAACTGTGTGTTCTTGAGTAAATCCTTTTACTTTCTCTATGCCTCTGTTTCTTTATCTATAAAATAAGAGAGGGTTGGAATTAATGACCTTTAAGGGCCTTCCACCTCTAAGTCTATGATACCATGACGTACCAGCCCCAGCTCGTCCTATTTCCTGACTCTAGAATGTCAAGTAGTTCCCTATGGGTAATCTTTGTGATGACATTGGCAAGAGTCACAGTGGGTGAAAAGACATTGACTGGTCACAATCTGACATTACTGGAAAGAATGCATAAGACCATGAAAGAATCTAAGTATTAAAATGTATTACAGGTACATGACAATTCCAAGAATTCCATAGGCACCTTGGAGATTTCTTTTCAATCTCTTCAAATGGCTGTGTGCCACTTGGGGTCCTCTACTGGGTCAATATCAACTACTTACTTTAGCACCTTTAGTTCCTATAGTAGTGAATTCACATCTGGCCCCAGATACTTACTACCTGTGTGACCTTGAACAAGTCACTCAACCTCTTTCTCCCTCAGCTCCCTCTCCTGTAAAATGGGGATAATAATAGCCCCTACCTCCCAGGAGTTCTTTGTGAGAATCAGATCTATCCAAAATTCATGAAGCTCTTTGCAAACCTTAAATCAATTTATAAATGCAAGTTGTTGTTGTTGTTGTTACATGGAGGCAGAGTATGGAATGGGGGCTCTGAGGAAAAGCAAACCTGATCAC
>NW_020950239.1:1137281-1227033 GCF_900497805.2 Vombatus ursinus | reverse complement strand
AATGAAAGCTCTATGAGAGTGGGAATTGTTTGTATGTGTGTTTCACCTGACTTTGACTTTGAACAATGACTATCCCTGGTGAAACATAATGTTTGTTAAATTAAATTATATTTTGCCTTATCTTCCCACATAGGTCATAAATTCTTTGAGGGAGGAGCCCTATCCGCCTTTGTTTTTGTATCTCTTATGCAATTCCTAGTAATAGTGACCTGTACATAGGACACAGTGGGGAAATGATTATAGAAAAAAAAATAATATTCGGCAAAACTCCCTGACCCTTACATCCATCCCCTCCAAGCATCCCCAGCAAAGTGAACTGGGTTACTTAGGCAGATTACTATGTAAAGAATGTAGATATCTTTTTATGTCTGGGAAAAAAAAGAAGAAGTCCACATTCACTGTCAAATAATGCAAAAGTGATGAAGGGCCAAACCTGCCCCTTCTCTGAAATTTCGGGGCTTACTTTAGTACAGAGGAAAAATTCTTTATGTGGTAATAATCCCCTGGCCCTCCTCCTAATACCACACCTAAAACATATCCAGATGTGCAAAAGTGAATGGGAGAGCTTAAGCAAGACTGGAAAAACTCTGTTAGGAGAAATCCAGTATAGAAATGGGATCTTTATACATTGTGCCTTTTGTAAGATAAATCACGTCTTTGGAAAACTTATCCCTGTGGATGAGATATATGTAAGAAAAGAATTTAGTGCCTAGAGTTACAATGCATGTTGTTATCATTATTATTATCACCTACTCTATTGTTACTAATAACTGACACACATAGCGTGTGTGTATATATATATATACACATATAAATGTGTACATATATATACATATATAAATGTGTATGTATGTATATGTATATATGTATAAGGTATATGTATATAGATATATACATATACCTTTATATATAGGTATATGTAGGTACATATAGGTATAAGGTGTATAAATATATAAAATATATATATATATATATATATATACCTTTTCTCATTTGGATTTCACAACAATCCTGTGATGTAAATATTTTTGTTGTTTCTGTTTTACAGAGGAGGAAACTGAAACTTGGAGAGATTAAGAGAAGTGTTGAAGGTCATAAAGGTAGTCAAAGACAGAAGTGGGATTGGAAGTCATTGCTTACCCAACACCGAGTCTTGAAGGACGTTGCCTCTCTCATTAAACGACATGCCACACTTCTGTGACATATTTAAGAGTTGGAGAGCTCTCTTTTCGCTGATGTTTGGTTGTCCCCTACACATTTCTGAGTCATGAGTTATAGCAGGGTCATCTTTCCTCTCATTTAATGGGTCCTTCTTCAGGCCCATGATATTACCTGCACTCTTGTGAAATTCTGAAAAGCTGGAAATTATTTTTTTCACCTGTCTCAAGTTGCCTAAAGAGAATCAAATTTCCCTTTCAAAATAGACTATATCACAGCAGATCAAAACTCAGCTTTGAAATGTCAAAGTTGCCCATCAACCATATGAAAACAATCTTTCACACAAAATACAAATCCATTCTATTTGGAATATTTGACTTCGAACATTTTCCATCCCCTAAAACAAATTCATATATTACAGTTTCTTATTTTGTCCTTAGAAGATGAGAACTGGGTCTCACAGGAGTTACTTCCTCCCATCCATTCAATTATTCATTCATTCATTCAGCAAATATTTATTGAGAGCCTGTCATGTGCAAAGCCTTATGTAAAATGAAAAGTACGTTGGGGAAGAAACATATTTAGGAATAAACCACTAAAAGCATTCTAATAGTCAAATCAAGTACACCCTCTTTGTGACTACAGTTTGTTGTTGTCATTGTTGTTGCTTAGTAGCGTCCAACTGTCCATGACCCCATTTGGGATTTCCTTGGCAAAGTGGTTTGCCATTTCCTTCTCCAGCTCATTTTACTGATGAGGAAACTGAGGCAAACCGGGTTAGGTGACTTGCCCAGGATTATAGTTAGTAAGTTTCTGAGGTTGGATTTGAACTCAGGAAGGTGAGTCTTCCAGTCTCCATGTCTGGTGCTCTATCCACTGTACCACCTAGCTGCTGATTGTAATTATAGTATTCAGCTTTAATTCAGTCTTCTAGAAAAGTATGTTCTGGGTAAAATCTTCCTGCTTGCATGTCAGTGAATTACTTCCTAACAAGATCCATAGACCACTAGTTACTGATTAGTCATCAATGAGGAAGATTCATCTCATCTAGAACTGAAATGGATGTGAAAAATCTACTCTCGTCATTTTATAGATCGGAAAAGGAGACCCAGAGAGGAAGCGGGCATGGAGCAGAGCTGGGGTTAGAACTCAGCTCTTGGAAATCCCAATTCAGAGCCCTTTCCGTGTCAACTGCTGTATCTCAGAGCCGCTCACTCTCTTCTAACTCTCGGGAAACTCTAGCTCCTCCTGTGGTTCTGCTGTAGACATTAAAGTTTGGGAGTGGAGCAAACAATCATTTCAAACAAAAAGATGGGAAGTATTTGTGTTAGGTAGGACCAGCCTGTGAAATGGATGGTGGGTGAAGCCATGGGAAAAGCAGCCAATTGGTAGTCTGATGACCTGATTTTAAATTCCATCCGTTCACTTAACATCTATGTGACCTTGGGCAATCACTTAGCCCCTAATCAGCATAGCTCCCTAGCTGCAAAATAAAAGTGCTGGAGTAGATGGCCTTTGAAGTACCTATCCTCTCTAATTCTATTATTTTATGACTTTAATAAAACTTGAAGTTCATGGATAAAATGCTTCAGATGTCTACACTGGGAGTTCCCTCAACCAACGAATTCACAGGTCTAGACAAAAACAAACAAAAATAGCCCCGACAAAATTAAAGGGACACTAGTTGACTCCAAAGCCCTGATATAATAGTTAAAGTTTGTGCTTTGTGCAAGGTAAACAGGAACAAATTTGTCTCCATACGGGATGTTCAGGGCCCAAGACTCACTAGGATCCAATAATTTAGCCCATTCTCACTGAAATCAAACCTATGTAACATTAGTGGTTTTTCAGCTCTGTGGTATAAGGCATACACACATGTGTAAGTATGAATTATCTGTGGGGTTCAGGAAATTATTTCAAGATGTTGCATCTTATTCACTCAGCCTTCCTGAGTCAGGCTTCTCCAGCTGAGAATGACTTGAAAGAATAACTTAAATGTCCCTTCAGGAATTCCACTAAAAACAGCACAATAGACATATGAAGAAATTCATAACAATGCATTCCTGAGTGTATGAATTAACAACTCTGCACCATGTATGCTCCACGTCTCTGAATATAATAGGACCACAGCTCCAGAACTGGAAGGACTCTAAGAGGCCAGCTGGTCCCATCCTCTCATTTTATGGATGAGGAAACTGAGGCTCAGGAGGACTAAACAACTTTCCCAAGGTGGTAAGTATTAGCAGTGAGATTGAAAATCAACTGCTTTGACTCCAGAGTGAATGTTCTTTCCACAGTAACCCCCTTCCTCCTGAGTCTTTTAGTGTTACTTCTTAGGATTAATGCTGCCTAAGACACACTTGATTCAATCAAAAAACACATCTTTTTTTTAAGATAAGACTATAGTGTGTACATCAAAGTGATATTCATTCCAACTCCATTCCATTCAATATTATTCAATTAAAAATACCTTAATTGCTGTGCGTTCTTGGCACTGAGCAAAGTACCGGGCACATAAACATGCTGTTACTGTGCAGTCATTTCAGTCTTGTTCTACTCTTTGTGACCTCATCTGGGGTTTTCTTTTTTGTTTCTTTGTCTATTTTTTGGAAAGCAATCAGAGTTAAATGACTTGTCTAGGTCACACAGCTAGTAAGTGTCTGAGGCCAGATTTGAACTCAGGTCCTCCTGACTCCAGGACTAGTGCTCTATCCACTGTGCCACCTAGCTTCTCCCTCCCATTTGGGGTTTACTTGGCAGAGATACTGGAGTGGTTTGCCATTTCCTTCTCCAGCTCATTTTATAGATGAAGAAACTGAGACAAACAGGGTTAAGTGACTTGACCAGGGTCACGCAACTAACAAGTGACTGAGGCTAGATTTGAACTCAAGCCTTCCTGACTCCAAGCCTGGCACTATCCGCTATACCACTTATACCTATACATATGATATACATATACATATGTGTATATGTGCATGTATGTATATGCATATACATATAGGAATAAACTCTGGTTGTATATATGTGTATTCTCTTTATCTCTAAAGAGAAGCCACCAAACTAGATACAGTTAAGAGTGTGAACAAAGCTGACTTCATAAAATCTGAAATTAGAGATGCTTTTGTTTGGCAAACTTTTCCTAAAGTCATATCCTGACTCTGCTTTTGCCTGGAATGTCCCTCTCCATGTAGGATCCCCAGTCCTCTATGCCTGCCTTCTGAAATCCTGATTGTCCTAAAAGTCCGACTATAACGTTGCTGCCTCCGGGAAAATGCTCCATATTTCCCCCTAGGGAGAAATAATGCTTCTCCTCTTTCCTAGCAGCTTGCTGATACCTCTCCTATTGCCTTCCTCATTGAATGTTTTCTATTTTAGTATTTGCATATATTCCTGCCTGTCTTCCTAGGCATTAGGCTTTTCTTAGCCAGGACACAAGGTTATTCATCTTTATCTCCACCCCTTCCCACAACCACCTCCCCACACACATGGAAGGCTCTCCCTCCTCATCTCCACCTCATAGAATCCCTGGTTTCTTTCTAGGTTCATTTCAAGCACTGCCTTCTACATGAAGCCTTTCCTGATTCCCCAGTTATTGACGACTCCCTTGTGAGATTACCTTATATTTATTTTGCATGTCTTTTGTACAGACAAATATGTACATATTATCTGTCAAGTCCTTAAGGGAAGGAACTGTTTGATTTTTGTCTGTTTTCCCAGAATCTAACCATAGTAGATACTTAACATTTTTTTAAACAAATGATATAAAATGCTTCACAAATTTTAAAGTGCTATAGAAATGTTAGTCATTATCATCATTGTGATTGATGGCCTAATAGTACATAATCTGTACTTAATAAATGATTGTTGAATCTAATTGAATCTGGCACCCCCAGCCTCTCCTTTCTTCCCTTTTGGTCTCTGCTCCTGAATGGGCTGTCACTCTAGCTAATGTGGATCTAGAAAAGTAAGGTCTTGGCACTAATGTCCTTGGCACTACCAAAGGGATTAGCAACAGAAAATGATGTGGTTTTATTAGGAGCCATTACATTACAGAAGATTCCAATGGCAAGCAGATGCTTGCCATTGGATCTCTAGGACATATGGGCCCTGAGCCTTTCCACTGGACTTGAAGCTGACATCGTCTATCGTCAATCGATGTGATCTCCTCTGTTAGAAGGTGAGCCCCTTGAGAGCACAGATTGCCTTCCTTTTTTTTATTTTTATCCTCAGCCCTTTGCATCTAGTAAACATTTAATAAATGCTTTTTGTTTCATCATTCATTCATTCTTTCATCTTGTGTCTCACCTCTTTGGTGGTACCTCCATGCCTCCCCTCTGGTACTCAATGAGATCTCTGCTTTCCACCTCTTTCAGATTTCCTCCCCCATACCCGCTCTTAGGAAAGGCTAGAAAAATCCAGTTCACACCAGGTAGTAAATCGATAGTTTCATGTGGTGTTTTCCTAGGGGTACTAACATTTTATCAAGATCAATAACAGACCTTTAACTGTAAAATTTTTTAGAACTAGTGAACCAGTATAGAAACCATGGGGCAAGGGAGGGCAGGGAAGAGGCATTCTAGCACTCCTGAAATACCTTACCACCATTGAGATGATTGTTTCTGTCAGCTACTCGTCAAGCTCATTTGGGCCTTAATCAGACTTGAATATTGGCCTTGTCCTCTTTGAGCACATGAGAGAATCCTTAGTTCCTCCTTTCTCCCTCTCCATTTCAAAGGCAAACCTTCTCCAGGAAACACATTTGGAATCCTCTCTTTTCATTCAAATGAAAATAGCCAAATGCTGAGATATCATGGATATGAACAGTACACCAACAACATAGACTGAGATTCAACCCCATCAGTTGGGCAAGTCAAATTTTTACAAACACCTCAAACTTTTCTACCAAATAACAAAGAGCTCAAGATGATATGGCACTTGAGGTTTTCGGTATCATTTAAGTATGACGTCTTATTGAAGCAAGGATCTTATCTTCGTTTTCTGAGTGCCCATCTATCAGCTACATTTTCTTTTAAAAAAAAATGTGGCAATATCCCAAATGATGAAGGGTCAGCAAACTGTGGTTGAAAGGGCAAATCTAGCTGCTGCCTGTTTTTTTGTATAGCCAGAGAGTTAAGAATATATTTATTCATTTGTAAATTATTTACATTTTCAAATACAATAAAATGATGTTAAAGTGTAAAAATGCATTCTTAGCTGGATGGTTGTACAAAAAGAGGTGGAAGACTGGAGTGGGCCATAGTTTGGGGACCCCTGCTTAAATATCATGTCCTAGGCCCTAGGGCAATGTGCTAGGGTCAGAAAATGAAGAACATGCATTTTCTGTCTTATGGGGAATTCATACTTAGTTCCCTAGAGCTCTATGATCCCTGTGTGAGAATTCTATCCTCCAATGAAAATGAAAATCTGACTATGCTTTACAAAGCTAAATCAGCAATTAGGGCAGATAGGTGGTACAATGGATAGAACACTGGGCCTGGAATCAGGAGGACCTGAGTTCAGGTCTAGCTTCAGACACTTACTAGGTGTGAGACCCTGGCCCATTCATTTAGCCCTGTTTGCCTCAGTTTCCTCATCTGTCAAATGAGCTTGAGAAGGAAATGGCAAACCACTCCAGTATCTTTGCCAAGAAGACCCCAAATGGGGTCACAGAGAGTCAGACATTACTGAGATGACTCAACAACATTAATGAGTTGGAGCTTAGAGCTAGAAGGACCTCGTCATCAAGTTCAATTCCTTTATTGTACAGATGATGGAACTGAGGCTCAGAGATCTTAAGTGACTTTTAACATAGTGACTGGGCATGAGAGGCATGTTTTGAACCCAGGACTTCCTGATATCTAGTACAGCAATCTAGACACTACTCCACACTGTCTTTCTGTCATAAGACAAAGTTGATTTAAAATATAAACAGATTCTCCTCATCTATAAAATGTGATTAATAATTATATCAAACTTACAGGATTGTTGTGAGGATCAAATACCGATAATATATGCAAAGTGCTTCTCAAACCTTAAAGCATTATAATAATACTAGTTTATCATTTTATTGTTATTATTATTATATCCTCCCTTCTACTTCAAGTGTCCTTCTACACTGGCAAGGTAAGTGTATTTTTGTCCTAAGGTCCAGAAAGTTTGATACTTTCTACATTAATATAAATAAAAACATTGAAAAAAAAACACTCTAGACACTGTGAGTTCAGAGCTGTATTTTTTTCAGAATGCATTCTCTGTGTTCTTCTCCCCGTAGGCCTGTGCCTGATGGGAAGCGTGGCAGTCTCTCCAATATATAACCCTATAATACCAGTGTAAAGGTTGTTAAATTCTGTAATCAATTCTGAATAATATGATGAGCCTACCTGTAAATCCAGCTTTGCAGACACAGTTGAAGCTCCCAGGGAAGTTCTGGCAGATGGCCCCATTCTTGCATGGGTTGGGTAGGCATTCATTGATATCTCGCTCACAGGCCCGTCCAGTGAATCCTTCTGGGCAACTGCAAGAGAAGCCTCCCACCAGATTGTGGCAGGTGCCACCATTGTGACAGGGGGATGGCAGGCATTCATCAATGTCCGTCTCACACCAGCTGCCAGCGTATCCTGGCAGACACTTACAAAAGAAAGGCTGGAGAGGCTCATTGGTCACAATGATGACTGGGAGACTTTCGTGACTCTTCATGGTAGGACTCACTGCCAGCCTCCTTAGACAGCTCCCTCCATTCTGACAAGGACCATGGACACATGGATCGTGGTCGACAGACTCTACCCTGACCCCACTTTGCCGGAGAAGGATGTCCTTGATGCTCTCAAAGAAGGTGGCCACACCACTTGGATTCACATACTGGTTGATATTTCTCTTCACAGCGGCCAGCAGGAAGGTCCTATTGTTCTCCTCATAGGCTCCATACAGCTGCACAGCAGTCCCAAGACCTGTCAGCTGGGAACTGGCAATGCGTAGGAAATGGAGGTAGTGATTGGTCAGAAAATCCCTCACTGTTGCCACATTGAGGCGGAGGAGGATACTGTTATCCACAGTAGCGTTGGTAAACCCAGCAAAGAAGACTCGGATATTACTGCTGACTGCACTGTGCAATCCATCATTACTTAGGACGGTCAGGTCAAAGGTGCCATCTGTGGACCTGGCTTGGGAATTCAGGTCACAAGTGCCGCTGGGAATGCTAAAGAGACTCGTTACTCCAGAAGTCAGGGAACAATGAAAACTATCCAGCACATCTGGATCTTGAGGCTTCACACTGCCTAAAATCCCACCCGGGAACAAGTTACTGAAATAATGAACAAAGATCTCAACTGTTCTAGGTTCAGATGGATTGTCATTCTGGTCCATGACTCGGATATGGACAGTGCCTGTGGAAGACATCTGAGGAATGCCAGAGTCTCTGGTAATCACTGATAGATAGAAGTCACCAATTTGTTCTCTGTCAATCTCCCTGGTTGTAGTCAGAACTCCTGAAGTGCTGAGACTAAAATAGCTGGTGGCTGGCCCTGTGCTTAGCAAATAATATGTAAAGGGACCTTGATTTGGAGGGAGATCAGGGTCTGTGGACTGAAGGGTCATCACCAGAGTTCCTGCACGCTTGTTTTCCATGACCTCACCTTCCCTGATGGATAAGGTGGGTCCATTGTCATTGATATCTTCCAGGGTTACCAATAAGGAGGCACTTCCTGTAGCTGAGGGGGTTCCCAGGTCCACAGCTAAGACAGTCAGGTTATAGACAGGAAGGGTTTCTCGATCAAGCTCGGCAGTCACAGTAATCTGTCCTGTCTGGGGATTAATGGAAAAGGCACCATTTTCATTCCCTGAACCAATAAAATAGGAAAACCTGCTCCAGCTGGGCACAGAGTCTGAGTCGAAGGCACTTACAAAGGTCACATGTGTTCCTATAGGCACACCTTCACTGATCTGTACATTATAGATCTCCAGGCTAAAAACGGGCGGGTCATTGGCATCGAGTATGGTGATATTCACAGTCACTTCATCTACATCTGCACCACGGATACTCCCAGAATTTTTGGCCAGGACTTTCAAAGAAATCCTCTCTTCTTTTTCTCGATCAAGAATTCCAGAAACATAAATCTGCCCAGTTCTTGAATTAATCTGGAAACCTTTCTTTCTGCTAGTACCAAAAATCAGGTAGTGGACCTCCCCATCAGCTCCCATGTCACGATCACTAGCAAACACTTCTCCAACGATAGTTCCTTTGGATGCTGCCTCAGAGATTTCAAAATAATAAAGTTTGGAAACAAAGCGTGGTACGTACTCATTGGTTCCTTTCAACTGGATGTTCACAGTAGCAAAGCTGTACCTCTCTTCATCAGGGACATTGAAGGCCTTGATTGTAAGATGGTAACTCTGCTTGGTTTCATAATCCAAGAATCCTTGAGTAGTAATGATTCCAGAGTTGGGGTCAATGACAAAGAGGTCACTATCTGAAGACTGCAAAGAATATGCAATCACAGCATTACTGCCAGAATCAGCATCTGTTGCATTGAGGCGCATGACTGTTGTTCCACTGGGGGCATTTTCCAACACGGTGGGAGAATACTCCTCTGGGATGAATACGGGAGAGTTGTCATTCACATCAAGGACATTAATAATGATGCTGCAATAGCTGGTCCGTGCCATCCATCCTCCATCTGTAGCACTAATTGTCATTTCATGTTTCTGGTGCAGCTCATAGTCTAGGGGTTTGGCTAGGGTTAATGCACCTGTTGAAGCATTAATTGCAAAAAGTCCATTTTCGTTTCCTGAAGAAATATGATAAGTGATTAGGCCATTCATTGCCGCATCTCGATCACGAGCAGACACAGTTCTGATAATGGAACCAACACTCTGGCTCTCAGGGACTGTTGAGCTCATGTGGTTTTGAGAGAACTCTGGGCTGTGATAGTTTTCCTCGGTAACAACAATTTGAACTGTGGCTTGAGATGAAAGTGGAGGGTTTCCTTTGTCCCTGGCAGTGACTGTCATCAAAAAGTTTTGGTTTAAATCAGACATCAGAGAAGAGGCAACAGAAACCCACCCCGTGGTGCTATCCAACTTGAATTTCTCCACAGGGCTTTCATTTGAAATGAAGTATTCAACTTCAGAATTTACCCCAAAATCTTTATCATCTATGGCAGTGACTTTGATAAGCTTTGTACCAACTCTTACATTTTTGGTAACAGGAGTGAAATATTTACTATTAAGAAACTGAGGGGCATTATCGTTACTGTCCACGATATTAATGGTAACAGTTGTCTCACTTAGCAAAGAAGGACTTCCTCTGTCTGAAGAAGTCACAATAAAACTATGTCTATTTATATTTATATTACTGGAACCCGTGACATTTCGATATTTTAAGGACTGCTTATTAAAAATTTCTCCTGTGGTGGCATTAATCCTAAAAAATTCAGATTGAGATTTAATGAAATAGAAAACCTGGCCATTGGACCCTTCGTCAGGATCCGTTGCAGAGACCTGAGCCACTTTGGCACCAATTTCAGTGAGCTCAGGACAGTCCAGGTAGTAGGATGGCTTCTTGAATCGTGGGGCATTATCATTGACATCTGTCACAAAGATAGCGACATCTGTGCTGACCGTCCATCCAGAGTCATGTGCAGAAACTCTGATCCTGTAACGATCAGTATCTTCCCGGTTGAGAGGCCGACTGATGATGATGTCTCCTGTGCTAGGGTTGATGGTAAAAGGAAGACTCGTATCTATTATAGAGTATCTGCTAACAGCATTCACACCAATGTCTTCATCTGAAGTCGTGACTCGAGTCACTGTATAACCAAGGGGGGCATTTTCAGGTACAGGGGCAGTAAAGATTTGGGAGAATTTTGGGGCATTATCATTTTCATCCAAGACATTGATGATGACCGTCACTGTGGTGCTCTGAGAAGGAGTGCCTTTGTCTGAACATCTCACTGTGAGTACATACTGGGACACTTTTTCCCTATCCAAAGACCTGATACTTCTAATTTCACCAGTGCTGTGATGGATATGGAAGCTATTTTCGGTATTACCATTGACTATGCTGTACTCTAACTGTCCATTGGGTCCGCTGTCTTTATCTATCGCAGAGACAGTAAGTACTGTGCGAGGGGAAAGATTTTCCAATATTTCTGCCACAAATGGGTCATCCTTGAACACTGGTGAGTTGTCATTGACATCTAGAACTGCTATAGCTAGTTTCTCATATGATGAGAAAGGAGGGAAGCCTGCATCCCTGGCCTCTATCCACACCACATATTTCTGCACTGTTTCAAAGTCCAGCTGTTGACTGATGGAGACTTGTCCAGTCAGTTGGTCAATGTGGAATGCACTTCCAAGATTGCCACTTGCAATAAAATAGGACAAAGGTTCCCCTCTAGAGGAAGACCCAGTAATGGTGGTAATGAGAGTGCCAACTGGTTGACTTTCAGGGAACAGAAACGTTTGTTGTTTAGCTCGAATCTGGGGGAAATCACCCTTATTCCCAAAACGGACAGTCACCGTTGTTGAGTCCATCTTTGGAGATAAACCACCATCTTTCACATGTACAAAAAATGTCATTTCTGAGGCTGTATTTAGGAGTTCAGCTGCCATAATTGCACCACGCAAGGGATCGATGTGGAATCTTTCAGAGTTTCTTCCAGTAAGGGAATAATGGAGTTCAGAATTGGGCCCAGTGTCAGGATCGGTGACAGTGACGGAAAAGACAAATGAACCTACAAAAGAGAGACTAGAGTCACTATTGATGCTACACAAATTGAACATTTTAGGGGTAAAATGTCATTGGGAGAGTAAAATATTTGCATTGCCTCCTTGAACTTAATCCTTCCCTTTGTACTGAGGAAAGACAATGGATCTTTTCTCTGCCTAGTTATCCTGGGCTCCAACAACTATAATACAACTTAATGTGGAGGGAAGGCATTATGTTTGCCCACATTCTCCACATTAGACATTAATGAAAGTTATGTCCCTATTTTCCAAAAAGTCACTTTTGCCTTTATTATGCATGAAGAAGCCTGAGTCTACATAGGCCATTAGATGAACATTTTTGATGTCTCTTTGAAAGATGCAGAGAGGAGTAAGAGGGGGTCCTTGGGTATCAAAACTTCTAGAAGACTATCCCAGAACACTTAGCTGTCCACAAAATATCACCTAAATGAAAAATTGTTCTCCTGCCCAAGGATTCAAATAATTTTGAAAGCCATTGTGTTTGCAAATACACAATCTTGCTAAATTAAAATAAACTACAATATTGAAGCAGTATCATCCATTTTCTAATTTGACTGGGTCATATCATTGGATTACCTGAAGGAGTAGGTGATGGGATGTGAGTGACATAGGGATGATGTTGGAATCTTGGTGGGTTATCATTGACATCTGTCACGGTGACAGAGACACTGGTGGAACTGGAAAGGGGTTCTGGGAATCCACCATCACTGGACACTACTATCAACGTATAGTTTTCTTTTGTCTCTCTGTCCAATAGGGCACTGGTGATGATCTGTCCTGTAGATGGATTGATTGTGAATTGGGAATTTCCTCCAATGAGTCTATAGCTGAAGAACAAGGGGAGAAAAAGAAGCACAGTTGTCACATAATTTCTTAAACAATAAAGACCCTGTGGAGTCCAGAAGACCTGGGTTTAAGTCCTGTCTCCAACATATATTAATTATTTGATCTTCACCAAGTCACTTTCCTACTCAGTGTCCCAGAGAACTTTGTAGATACCAAATTACAGATGAGTTGCTGATTTGATCTATGGAGGGAATTTCCATAATGAATGTCCCCATCACCCCTATCCCTGTTGATGAAATCATAGATAAGGGTTAAAAATAATTTTAGCATGGTTCTTAAAGGTGTATAGGAAGTGGAAACTAATGGACAGATTATAAGTGGTTCAACACATAAGGAATTTCATACAAGTAAAGACTATGACTACAAGAAAAATAATTCTAAGAAAGAGATGGTACATTGAAGATCTTTTCAAAGTGAGTTTATTAGACATATTTAATAAAATTAGACTAAGTGTAAGTATGTATCCATAAATTAATGACTAAATTAAATATATGGTTTGCAACTCTGATTTCAAATAATATATTTCTTAAATGAAAATAAACTATTTTTCAGTGTAATGAAAAAGGGCTGACCTCAAAGCAGGAAGACCTGGGTTCAAGTGCCATTTCTGAAACCCGAGGACACACATAGTGACTGTGTGACCCTGGGCAAGTCACTTAACCTTCTTAGTGCAGTAGGCAGTTCTCTAAGATTATCATTTCCAGAAAAAGTCCCAACTTGTATTAATGAAGTGAATTCCTTCATCCATGGAGATCCCCATACCAGTGAAATCATATGCCAATCTCTATCCCTATCCAACACCAGGTATACAACTCCAGAGAAGATGCATTGCATCCTCATGCTTCAATGACAAAGCTCTCTAATTACAACATTGACTGCCTAGGCAATGGAAAGCTTTATACATTCACACAGATTACTGGTTACTAGCTCCCTCATTTGTCATCCTTCCATTGACTTCTTATTTTCAAGAAAGATCAAACATCTTCACACATATTTTCATATTAAGCAGATTGCTTAATTAAGGTCTTGTTTAAAGTGGACAACTTTTGATTGAGGGTGATTTTTCCTGCTCATCATTTAAGAAAAAAAAAAATCACTGCTCCATCCAGACAGGTAGTTCATAGAGCATGGCAAAAAAACCTTGAAAAAGAGTAAAGGAAAAAAACCATCAACCTTCAAGACTCAAGAAATGGCTATAATGACATCTTAAAACAGACAGGTGGCAAGGTATCATTTCCTTGATTTTTTTTTCTTTCTACTTGTTCAAGTAAATGTTTCTCCCTGTTTCACAGGCTCCCAATTGTCTTGCTTGTTATTCACATGCATTTTATTCTGAATCCATGGAGAGATGACAAGCCCAATCAATCAATCATCAAGGATATATAAAGCATCTACTAGGCATGAGGTACTGTGCTACTTGCAGGGGACGCAAATAAAAAAGGCTATGCATGTTCTACTTCCAACTTCCAAGAGTTATGACAAGGCCAGTCTTTATTACTATTATTGTTGTTAGTGATTCATCTATAGGATGGATATTATATTACTTTTGCTACAATCATAAACCAAGAAGATTATAAACTGCTCCCTTCACTCTGCACTGATGAGACAACAAATCCAGGAGAGTATTAACTGCTTATTAAAACTTGGGTTCTTGCCAGTAATGTGCTAGTCCCCTGATCCCTCTCACCTCTTGGTGATCAAGGCTCTAAGAAAGCAGATATGGTCGCAGTGGGAGACAGAAAAAAAATGCTATGCCTCATTATAACTTTCATCACAACCTCTAACGACAAGATCAAGGTCTAATCAGAGCTCATGTACTGTAAATAGCACAGCAGCCTGCTCTGTTTACAAATGAAGCTGAAGGAAAGAATGAAGCTAAGCCAATGCTAGCCAGGGTCACTTTGAGCTATTTTAAAATTAAGATAGTGATAAGCATGACAAAACCCAGAGCCATTTGAGAGGTTTAATGACTCACTGGATAAATGAAGATGCACTCCTTCAAGGTCCATTAATCTCCCATAAAAACCCTATCATCAAAAAACATTATCAGCTAATTATTTTCAAGAAGCCAAGTGTATTAGCCACTCCATACACGTCTTCACACGAAATTGTTGTACTATATTAGAAGGCGTTCTGAAGGAAAAGTCCCAGCCCTAACTTTACCTCTACTTAGAGGAATGGTTTTAGGCATCCTCCTGGGGCACTTTGCTTTCCTCATTTGTAAAGTAGACTCCTCTGTTTGGCATTTAAAGCTCTTCATGACCTGACCTCAAAGTATTTGAAGTTTACAAACTGCTTTTCAGACATGATTTTATTTGAGCCTTACGGCAACCCTGACTTAAGCAAAACTGCCCTCCCTGGAGTTAACAATTCTCCATTGATAAATCTGATGGTCTTCTCGAAGTCTGAATCCTACTTCACTCTCAACTACATCTGACACTGTTGTCCCACCCTCTGCTCTTGGATACACTGTGCTCTCTGGACTTTCACAACTCTGTTCTCTCCTACTTTTCTTCCTATCTGTCTGACCACCCCCAGTCTCCTTTGCTGACTCATGATTCATATCATTTTTCCCTAACTGTAGTGGCTCCCCAAAATCCTTTGCTAAGCCCTCTTCCTCTTCCTTCTTCCTTTATATTTTAAGTTTTGGCGAACAACAGCTCCCATAGATTCAACTATTGTCTTATGATTCTCAGCTCTACATATCCCACCCATCTCTCAGTCTCATATCATCACTTATCCAACCAACACTTCAAACTGGCTGTCTCACAGACACCTCAAACTGAACATGTCCAAAAACTGAACTCATTTTATTCTTTCCAAAATCTCCACCTCTTTAAAAATTTCTATTTCTTTCAAAGGTATCAGATTGATTTCTTAGCAGTTGTTTTGTTAGATTTCTTTCTTTCTTTCTTTCTTTCTTTCTTTCTTTCTTTCTTTCTTTCTTTCTTTCTTTCTTTCTTTCTTTCTTTTTTTGAGGAAATCAGGGTTAAGTGACTTGCCCAGGGTCACATAGCTAGTAACTGTCTAAAGCTGGATTTGAACTCAGGTCCCCTTGATTGGAGGGTTGGTGCTCTATCTACTGTGCCACTTTACTGCCCCTTTGTTAGATTTCTAAGGCGTTAGCAAAGTATATTTTAACATATGTTTGTAGGCATACTTTTTTTTTTAAATAACCCCTTCATGTCTATCTGCTCTTGCAGGATCTTTTAAAAATAAATATTATAAAGTTTATGGATTTTTTTAAATGTTTAAATTAGTAGGTCATTAAAACTCATGCAGACTTTAAATTTTCTTTGCACTACAAAACTTTTTCTTATTTTCTTTTTCCTTCCTCCCTTCCTTCCCCCTCTCTCTTTTCCTTTCCCTCCTTCCTTCCCTTCCTCCTTTCCTTCCTTCCTTCCTTGGGTGCCTGAGGGTTCTGTGATTTTCCTTCTTTATTAGTTATTAAGTTTCTGGAGGGCAAGCATCTATATATGTCTTGTATATGTTAGTAGCTATCTAAGGAAGGGAAGGGAAGGGAAGAATTGAAGAATTGATGGTGTGTATAAGCAAGTGGTAACACATTACAAATAAGCGTTAAGCAGGAGAAGCTGAGTAAATTATATCATCAATGAAATTGTACATAGAGAAAAGACAGGCTGATTGAGACCAAGGGATAAAGTGATAGTCTGTGAGCTCCAATGGTATACTTATAATGTCAAGAGAAAAAGAGAAAGGCCCTCACCATGTTGGTTAGACTCCCTGGGGCATAATGCTGAGAGGATATGGATAGCAGTCACATGGCGTAGACAGATATGGATGGGTTGTAAAAATATCTTAGTGAGATTTAAGATCCACTAGAGTCTGAGAGTACCATTTTATCATGCCCTTAAGTATTTCACTCCAATACTTGTGAATTCTTAAAGCTCATATCCTTTAGAAGAAGAAAAGTGGAAGAAATGAGAAGGCCATTTTTGACTCCATCATGCTGGGCTGTTTTCTGCAGGACTGAGTTAAGCAGCATTAATAACTAATGTAAAGCCATTTTGAATTCCCTGAAGAATTCATCAGTCCACAGTGGGTAATGCTGAAGCTGCCACTACCACTTATTATCTTCATTATGTCTATACAGGAAAAGGTTGGCTTCAACAATAAGAATGTATTTAATAAAACAAAATAAAATACAGAAAGGAATACTATTTTTGGTAAATAAAATCAAACTAACATCTTTTGGTTGACTTCAGGAGGAATCCCATAGTCTCATTTTCATTTTTTCAGTTTTGTAGTATAAATCCTAACTATAAAATGTTACTATGGAGATTTGGTAGGGCAGGAATGCCACTGGCATTACGCAGAGTCTCTCAGATTTTCAAGGCTTTTGACCTTGGGGGAGCTTCCTTCTGCCAAGAAGTTGTGAGGCTGAGATGCAAAGAAGTCCATCTGAGAGGCAGAGAAGAGAGGGAAAACTGTAAGGCCACTGGTCCTCCAGGCTTTTCTTGCTGGCTCAATAGGAGATTGGAGGGTGGTAGAAGCTGACCTTGCAACAGATAAATAGGGAAAGCAAGTGGAACGAAGAACTCATGGCTTGGTAATGCATGAATGGAGGTAGACACTGGTGGGCCAGAAAGAGTGGACTAGAGGGGTGAGCAGACTATTTGATTTGGAGGGAGGGGTTAATGAGATTATAAGAATCTAGCCTACAGTACCTGTCTTACCCTTACATTCTTTGAAATCTTCTTGGAGCTCCCATATATACACTCCACTTTACCTGTCTGATCACTTTCTGCTCTGCTCCCCCTCTCACAGATGGAAAGAAGAGGGAAGGGGAAGGGGAAGGAAAGAAATCGAACTCCTCTTGGCTTCATATACTATTCCACCCTGTCTTGTTTGCAATGATCGTTCACGTTCTTATACTATTTGAAATTGCCATGTGAGTCCATTGGATGTGACCAGTTGTAATTACTTTAGTACACGCCTGAAAGTTTCCATTTTAAATTGCAAGATGGAAAGCTAACCCAGAAGTGAGAGGAGATCTTGCTCAGCTCACGATGAGGTGGACATGAAGTCTGAGTTGGGGAATTTCTGTAATTTAATACACTTTATGTCCATTCATACCCCAGACAGCTTTATGAACCCAGAGAATGATTTAACAAGGAAATGAGCCAGTAGCAGGAAGAAATGGTGGCTGCTGTGTTTGTTCGGGTAACTTTCTTGCAGACATCACTTCAGTCAACCTCCTGCCTGGCTATAGCATGTCTCAATAAATTCAAATGTAAAATTTAAATCTCAAGTAATCCAGAAAACTGTGAAACTACAAGTCCTGAACCACATCAGACCTACCAACACCAAAAAGAGTCTGAGAACCCCATTATAGCCTAATGCTTCCATGCCCAGGGATATTACTTTGCATGCCTAACCAACTTGGGCTATCCCAATATAACCAGTTCATTGGCTCATCATGGATTAACAAATGATAATTGATTATGTGCTTATAGCATACAGGGGTAGGCCATATGTCCTTAAACTATTTATAAGCCTCAGTGAAGTAAATATGGCAGACATTGGTACTTGAGGGTAGCTAGCAGCCTAAATAAGTTGTACTAGAGTATTAGATCTGGAGTTAGGAAGATCAGGGTTCAAATCCTACCCCTACCCTGCAGCACTGTTTTTCCTAGATAAAATGTAAGCTTATTGAGGACAATTATTCTATTTTTGTCTTTGTATTCCCCCACCTAGCACAATATCCAATGCATAGTAGGTGCTTCATATATGATTGATTAACTCTGTGTGCATGTGCATGTGTAGGTAAGTTACAACCACACTGAATCTTACTTTTAAAATAGGGATAATATCCGCAGTACCATCTCATATGATTGTTCTGAGGTTAAATAAGGTAAGATATATAAACTGGTTTGGAGCCTTTAAAGTGCTATTTAAATATTGGAATTTTGTGACTAATAGCTATAAAGGAAAAAAGAATAAAATTATATTAGCCAATGCACATAAAAATAGCTCATATAAATGAGGTAATAGATGTAAAACTCTTTGCAAACATTATGGCATTATGTAAATATCCACTATTATTATCATTACTCTTGTTATTGTTATTGGAATCATCTCATTCTTCTTATCTAGTTTGATGGAGACTAACTGGAAATTAGCGAGCACTGGGTTCCCATGCTACTATTATTCTTTTGTGTTGAATGGTCACTGAACATTTGCACAGTAAGATAAAATGACTACTTTTTTGTATTTGAATAAAAATACGAGAGGTACAACTTCTATTGTTTCATTGAAAACACTTTTAGGACTCATCTAGTATCAGACAGGATGATGGGATGCCATGTACCATATCCTGCTCCCACATGGTTTTAATTTCTTCTGTTAGGTTATTTTGCAAGATTCACATTCCACATTGAGTATCTGGCCTGGTGATGCCTATTAAAATATTTTTCTAAAATTTTTATGGATCATTGTGATGTCCAGGTCACTGTGGGCATGAATTCTATCCGTAGTAATGGTCCACTTAAAGTATAATTTATTTTTAGGGATATTTTCTTGTCTGTGTCTGTAGTATAGGAATTTCTTATCGGTTTTTGAAACTTAGTGATGTATGATTCTAGCCACTAGGTTGTGTCTTGTTATGTATTCAGTAAGTGCTAAAAGTTTTTACTCTACAGGGCTGTGTTGAATAGTTTCCATCATTCCCTTGAATGATGTGAATTATATCTGGACTGCTTAAGGATAAGCTTTTCATTATGATGATATGATGTTAATTGTGATCTGCGACCAAAGACATAGAAATGTCCCTTGATCCAGCCCTTTCAATATGACAAAGCCAATCTGCTTCAAAGGATATGTAACCCCATTAAATGTGTTAATTATTGTCACAAAACTTTAGTTGACATTTAAAGCCTGTTAATAAGGGCTCTGATGAGTTGTTCTCTTTATATCATTTCTTCTACCTCTGAGTCTTTGTGAATGGCAACCTACATGCCTTGAATGCCCCACCTTCCTCATCTCCGTCTCTTAGAATTCTTTGCTTTCTTCAAGGCTCAGTTCAGACACAATCTCTTATGGGAAACCTCTCCTGATCCCTATTTATAATCCCTATATTTGCTTATCTGCATGTTATATACAGGGCAGTTAGGTGATGCAGTGGATAGAATGTTGAGCCCAGAGTTAGAAGACTCAGAGTTCTAATCTGACCTCAGAAATGTACTAACTGGGGGACCTTGGGCAAGTCATTTAACCTTGTTTACTTTAGTTTCCCCATCTATAAAATGAGCTGGAGAAGGAAATGGCAAACCACTCTAGTATATTTGCCAAGAAAACTTCAAATGGGGTCACAAAGAGTCAGACACAACTGAGACTGAAATGCTGGTATATACACTTTCCTCAGTCCTTCATGATTGTAATTTCTTCCTTCTGTTTATTATTTCCTATTTGTCCTGTTTAGTTTGTTTGTACATATCGTTTTGCATTTTGTCTCTCTCGTTAGATTGTGAGCTTCTCAAAGGCAGGGCTTCCTTTTGCCTTTCGCTGAATCCCCAGAACTTAGCACAGGGTCTGGCACACAGGAGGACCTTAATAAATGTTTATTGACTGAATAGCATGCAGTAGATTGTAAGCTCCTTGAGCGTAAAGACTATTCTCCATTATGCCTTTGAATCCCCAGTGCCTAGCATAGGGTCTTTCATACATTGGGGTGATTAATTAATGCTTGCTTAATAGAATTGAATTTATTAAATATCCCTCCACATTTAGCTCATGTTTTATGATGACTTATACTTTTCCACTGAATAGGAATCTAATAAATCAAATTCAATCACATTTTGCAAATCTTAAAGTGTCCTCAACTACCTAAGTAGTAGGTAGTAGGCCTAGTCTTTGTATTAGTTCTAGTAGTAATCTGGAGGAGAAACTGGCCCTTTGGTTTTTCTCTGGAAAAGAATGTGCTTTGCTAACATCCAGCTAATCCAAAGACATTTAATTTCTATTTAGGGAAAAATATGGCAAACTATAGAATATCTAGAGGAGGGTCATCCAAAGGGTTTCAAAATCAGACAACAGGAAGATTAATCGGAGGAATAAAGAATGGTTCACCTGGAGAAGAAAAGTCTTGGTGGTACTGGGAAGTGGGTTAGGGGAAGGGAGGGCATGGTAGACACCTTTAAATATTGCCAGGAGCTATATGGTGGAAGGATTAGACTTTTTCTTCCTTACCCCAAAGAGTAGGAATAAAAAAATGGCTGGAATTTATTTCTAGCCAGATAATAGTCAGATTGAGACTTGAGGTCAGTCAATCAATATGCATTTATTAAGTTCTCACTATGTGACTAGCATTGTATTAAATGTTGAGTATACAAAGAAATGCAACTACCAATTAGTTATGGAAAGTGAAATGAGTCACTTCAGGAGGTAGAGGGTTTCTCTCACTGGAGGCCTTCAAGCAAAGGTTAGGTGCCCACTCAGTAGAGATCTTTTGAGAGGATTCTTGTCCAGGTATGAGCTGGTCTTGATGACTTCTGAGGCACCTTCCAACTTGGAGAGTCAACAATTCACCAAGATACAGTGATCAATGTCCATGAAGTTATGTTTAATAGACCATGTACGACCTGGGCTTTTATTCTAACGAGGATAAGATACTAATTTGCACAGAAGTAATGAGCAATTGTTGATAAACAGCTGGAGTCAGCTCAAATCTGAAAGTCAACTGTTAAAGTTTCTGTGTGAGTACTTACACCTCAGAAATTAGCAACATTACAAATCAGGGCTTAATTTATTGTTTTGCTGATTATCTAGATTTAAGAGAGTGATAGAAAAATGTTAATAAACCAGGTTAAACTTAAAAGAATGCCTTGTGCATATTTTTGCCAGAGAGCTGGTTGTTAAACATATGCCAGAACACCCCTGGTGATATGTGACCACAGAGACCATCACATGACCAGTAGAAAGGCATCCTACCTGATGACCGCATTTGTCAAAGCATCCGTATCTGAGGCATTCACAAGCAGCACATCTGACCCAGTTGGGGCATCTTCTGAAATGGTGGCAGAGTACATCTTGTGGGCAAAGGTAGGGACATTGTCATTGACATCATCGACCATGACATTCACAGTGCCTGTGCCAGTGAGGGCAGGAGACCCTGAAGGAAAAAAAAAAAGCAAATAAACCAACAAAGGCAAGTCTTAATGCTGAAACAGTATGATTGATAATGCTAAAGAGCTGTCTTAAATGAGATGACAGGTAGTTCACATTGTCACATGAGCTATTGGTTCTTCTCTATAGAGTACTTTTCCTCTTCCATTTCTGTACAGGCTGTCTACCACGTCTAGAATGCACTCCTCCTTTTTTTCCTCCTTTTGGAATCCCTAGCTCTCCTCAAGGTCCAGATAAAATACCTCTTCCCTAACAAGGATCTTCCTGGTTACTCTAGTTGAAAGGGTTCCATTCCCAACCCCACAAAAAATTTTTCTTTCTTGAATTTATTTTGTATATTATTTATATTTGTTTGACTTTATAAATTATTCCTCCCAAAAGAATGTTAAATTCCTTGAGAGCTGGGGCAGTTTCATTTATTTTTTCTTTCTACCGTCATCCCCTATCATAGTGTTTGACACATGGCAGACATGAAGTAAATGCTTATTGAATTGAATTATGCTGATATTTAATCTGAACATTAAAGCACAAGTGAGCCAACCAACTTCTAAGAGACTATATGAAAAAAAAAATTATAGCGATGAGCTAGAACTTAGGAGAATTATATCAAATCAAGTCAATGAATACTTACTAACCTTCTATAAGAAGAATAGAATCATCACTCAGACATTTTTAAACCTATGTTCCCTTTAACCAAAACACAGTCTCTTCACATACATATGCACTGCTATGTAAATCCATATGTGTGGTTGCATGTATAGGTATAGTTAGAGGTATTGGAACGAGTATGAGTGGAAGCATAGTGTAGTATAGAGACAGCTGGCTGCAGCATCAGTAAGGGACTCAAATTCTAAAACTGCCATGTGTATGTGTGTATATGATGCATGTGTATATGTATGTACTCGTTAATCAGTTATTTCAGTAGTGTCTGACTCTCCATGTCTCCCTTTGGGGTTTTCTTGGTAGAGATACTGGAGTGGCTTGCCATTTCCTTCTCCAACTCATTTTGCATATGTGGAACTGAGGTAAACAGGGTTAAGGGGCTTGCCCAGGGTCACACAGCTAGTAAGTGTCTGATATGAACTCACAAAGATGAGTCTTCCTTACTCCAGGCCCACACACTGAGCCACCTACTTGCACATATGCATGTATATGCATGTACATACATGTGTGTATGTTGACAGTATGCTTATGTGTGTGTGAGTAATTACATATTACCTCATGGAGAGTTTGCTATACCAAGAAAGTCACAATTTGACTACTCACTGAGAGTAGGTCAAAGACATGAGAACAAATAAACAAGAAACAAAAATCTCCAGTGTGCTTTGAGCCAAGGACTGAAAGGAATGATAACATATTTAAGTTTATAGTTTCTGTCTGTCCGTCTGTCTGTCTATCTGTCTTTGTCTCTCTGTGTGTGTCTCTGTCTCTCTCTCTGTCTCTCTCTGTCTCTGTCTCTCTCTGTCTCTGTCTCTCTCTCTCTCTCTCTCGTTTCTCCTCCCACCTCTCATATTTCCCTTTCTGTCTGTCTGTCTCGTTCTTAGGAATTAAATACAACCAGAAGACACCATGTGACACTAGAAAGATCAGGCTCTTCAACTGACCCCCAAAATTTATATAATTTTACTTTGAAATATAAATTTTCATCCTCCTATCTTGGTTTGCTTTGCTTTAAGAATTTTTTTAAGCAGCATTGTGCCAATGGATGCAACTTGGTCCTTCGATGTACTCTTAAATTCTAATCCTTCTTAAGCAGCAGCACTGTTGGATGTCCTGACTCACTAAGGAGCGTGGACGCTAAGGCCCACTTTAGGTTTTGATCCTTGAGATCCTTCCTATACTGAAGTGTCAATTTCTATAGGACTAAAAATTTCATCCAGAAACAAACAACCTAGTGGAGGAGGAGTAAGCCTAAAACATAGGTTAAAGATTCAAACAACAGCCAGGGGTCAAAGGTGTAGAGACAGTTGGTCATTGTAAACATGAGGCTCCAATTAAGCCCAAGTCACTTCTGGTGAATCCCAACATAATCGAGGGCAGTGTTCAGTTTGGG
This sequence comes from Vombatus ursinus, assembly GCF_900497805.2. Classification (NCBI taxonomy): domain Eukaryota; kingdom Metazoa; phylum Chordata; class Mammalia; order Diprotodontia; family Vombatidae; genus Vombatus; species Vombatus ursinus. Next base: position 1,203,089 of record NW_020950239.1, on the reverse strand, counting down.
CGAATCTGATCATGATGGATGACATGGGTGGATGCCTGTTAGGGCAGGCTTATGTAGTTTCATCTGGGATTGATTTACAGGAACCAGATGCAGTCAGAAAGAAGGGACAAAAGGCAGTGGAGTAGCTGCAGTGTAGATAGAAAGTCAACTCACCAGGAGTATAGGATGTCGAAAAAGCAGCAAAGTTTGCCTGACAGCTGTTGAAATGTGAAGGATTGGGTTAATGCAAGAAGAAAGGAGGCCAGCAGAGAAAGGGGATTCAAAATTCAACTTTACAGCATGTGTGTAGATCGTGGATTTTGCTGATATACCTCGAGTGGGGATGTGAACATGGGCCAATGGTTAGAAAACCACTGTGATGATTAGCCGCAAGTCACAGTAAACATTTTCAAGTCTACATAGCTTGTTAGTAGGAAGGGGATTAGGGATAAATTTGTACAAAGCTTGTATGATAGCCATAGATCACATCTACATGGTTCTGTGAGGTTTTCAAAGCTCTTTACTTATGTTATTTCATTTCATCATAATTAAGAACTATAGCTAAGAAATATCAAAGCACTTTACACATACATGTCATCCCAAAAGTCTTAGTGCAGTTTTATGCCATATTATAATTACATAGATCTACAGATATAAAATGCACTAAGACTTTTGGGATACCCTATATTACCTCAGATCTTCACAACAACCTTTTGAGATAGCTGCTATTATTATACCTCTTTTGCAGATAATAGTAACTAATGGCTAGAATTTATATAATGCTCTAAGGTTTGCAAAGCACTTTCTAATATTATTTCATTTGAGTCTTACAACAACCCTGGGAGGTAGAGGTTATTGTTATCCTCACTCTACAGATAGGAAACTACCCAAGGTCACACAGCTAGCATCCAAGGCAGGATTCAAACTCAGGGCTTCCTGACTCCAAGTCCAATCTTCTATCCACTGTGCACCTAGCTGCCTACAAATGCAAGTACAGTGAGGCTGAGAAGTTAAGGAATATAGCTAGTGGATGTCTAATCTAAGATTCAAACCCAAGTTCTCCTGACTTCCAGTCCAGTGTCCATCTACTGCTTATGTTACCTCCCACAGTATTCATGCTATAACCCAGTGGTTATTTCCATTGTACTTATATATACTTCTAGGTCTTATATGGGTTATAGTGTACAATCCTGGGATACTCAAGTCATTCTCCCAATGAGGACTGAACTTCAACACCACTCAAACATGTTTTCATATCCTGAATGTCCAAATACAATTCAATTTTAAATATGTTTGGAGGTATCAAATAGCAGTTACTATAACCCAAAGAAATATGAATTAAAATAACATTGACTCAGACTTGTGACAGGTATGAGGTGAAGTCTCTGTAGCAACATAAAGTCAAATCATAAGTAGGAACTGGAAGAAACAAAGGACCAATTTGAAGAATGAAATTCTCATCCAAGATAAATATTTCAGTGGGAATAACCCAGGAATGCACATCTGTTGGCTTCCTGTATTGAACTGCTAGAGGCAGGGGGGTTGGCACTGCATTCTGGGACTTGGGCATAACTTTGGAGTGATTTGTCTTGTGTAGTCACTAGACTTTATGCAAACCCATAAAATGCTAAAATATATTTTTCCAAAGGTGGACCACTGAATTTAAGGCAAACATCACTGAAGTACACACAAGTAACACTTTATAAAGTGAATCCTCCAAAGGCAAGGACAGGATCATAAATTTAGATGTGGAAGGGTCCTTAAAGTCCATTGAATTCAGTCACCTTCTTTTCCAAATGAGGAAACTGAGGCTCAGAAAAAGCAGGCCTACCCTCGGTACCACTCTTCTTCTCCATGCTGTAAATAATTCTCTTCTAGCAATAGTCATGTCCAACATGAGAACTCTCTGATATGCTATCCTACCTTAGGCTTTGTTCCTGTGAGGCTCTGTGCCACCCAAGAAAATGCTAAGCAGCAATTACACAAATGTGTCTTCACATCAGTACCCAATAAATCAGGGCATGATGACGGCCTGGCAAAGCTTTTAGTGAGGACCTTTGCAGAAGCATCAGTACCTCCCTCCCCCATCAAACTGCAATTTCCTTTCTCTGCTCAAGGCCAAGGTTGACCCTGGTGCTCCAGGCAGATGTTCAAAGTCCCTCATTAGAAATGCTAATGAGTGAAATTTCCCCCTCATCTACTGATCAGGCTGTCATAGAGATGACCCTTGGTATATCAAGTTGACCTGAAATTTTCAACAGAATAGTTCAGCAACTCTTCTGCCAAGCATTAAAAGATAAAGGAATAAGGAAAAGCGAGTAACTGAGCAAACACAAATATATACATACACACACACACACATACATACACACACACCCCTATATATACATAGGTATATGTATAGGTGTATATATGTCTATATAGGTGTGTGTATATATGCATATACACATACACATATACATATATATATACATTGTGTGTATATGCACACCCACATACAAACACACAAACACCCACACCTGCACTCATATATACATACATATATATATATATACATATATATGTATATATATATATAATATATCCAATTTCATATATTTTTACATTGGAAGATCATTGAACTTGGAATTAAAAGACCTGGATATGTCACATCACCCTCACTAATTCAGGTATATGACTCTAAGAAATGTGTTCAATTCAGAGAGAAGTCAGATTCATATGCTGGCCCTGCTACACACTACCTGAGTGACCTTGAGCTGTGGGCTTCAGTTCCTTCATCTATATAATGAAGTGACTGGAGTAGTTGCTCTCCAAGGTCCCCTTCCAGCTCTAAATAAGAGGTCAGCAAGCTATGGCCCAAGGGCCAGATATAGTCTACTACATGTTTTTGTATGGCCCATTAGTAAGGATTTTTTTTGGCATTTTAAAATAGAGCTTTATTGTATTTTAAAATGTAAAATACTTATAAAAATGTCAGCTGATTTGGCCTTCAGCTAATAAGTAGTTTGCCAATCCCTGCCTAAATCTCTGATCCAAAGACCTAGGGCAAGTCTCAACATAAGAACTCAATTTCCTCTACAAAATAGTAATTGCAATACTTTTTACTGAATTGATCCCAGGATCTTGTTGGGGAAAAAAGCACTTTTTAATAAAGTATCAAACAGGAATTTCTATTGTTGTTGTTGTTGTTGTTATTGTCATTCATTTTGTTCTTATTTTTTCCTATGGAATACAGGTTTAAAGGATACTAGGGCTTTACTGGTGTGTGTGTGCGTGTGTGTGTGTGTGTGTTATACTTAATTTTCTGCAGACATTTGCACGGGCAAGTAAAATGGCTGCTTTTTGTAATTGAATAAAAGTATTAGGATGTAAGCACATATTCTGTAGGCTCACTGAAAGCATCTTTGGTACAACTCCCACAGCAGACAAAGCTTCAGGGATAACTTGGACCTCATCTTGTTTCCACATAATTTTGATTTATTCTGCTAGGTCTCTATATTTTGAAACCTTTTTTGTTCCATATAATTTGGAGATTATAAGTAGTTGGTATGGCAACATCTATTAAAAATGTTGTTCTTAAATTTTTGTGGGTCACTGTTATTTGAGGGCAATTGTGGGCAACAGTTATGTCTGTGGTATTGGTCCACTTTTCATACAATTTATTACTTAAACTCTATATATGTAATTCTGGAATTTGTCATCTGTCAGCACATAACAGATAGCAAGCTTCTGACATTGAATTCTAGCCTCTAGGTCATATCTTTCTAGGTCCCTGGTAAGGACCATTTTTTAACAGTGTGCACTCATGGTATATTATCTCCACCATTTCCTTGTGGGATCCACATTGATCACTAAGGTTCAGGTCCTTAAAAATAAGTACAGTTTCTGCTGGCAAAGATATTTTCCTAAATTACCATTTTAAACCCTCTATTTCCCTTTAAAAAATCCCTGAAACTTGGTCATTTGCTTGATGTTCCAATGTCAACAGGCCAAACACCTGTGGGAAGCCTGTTGGCAGCAGACAGAATATCATCAAATAATGGTTATAGTTCTTACAGATTCTTGACCTGTTTATCATGTACTCTAAGAAGATTGATCAATGCTTTTTCTCCTCTTTTTCCATGGAAGTGTTAATATCTCTATAACTATTCTAATGAGGCAGAGGTTTTCTTAATATCTGATTTTTTTTTCTTTTTTTCTGGTTACAATACTCTCCAAATTAATTATCATCTATTTTAAAGATCAATTAGGGTACAGTGAGACTATTTCATCCATCAATTCAATATAACTAATGGATAACAGTTTCTATTTTTTGTTGGACTAAGGATTTGTTTTAATTTGATTTAAAAGCTTAAGGAATTTATACTCATTGAGTTGAATGACATTTTGATAACAATGGAGAGAGTCTGTTCAAATAGTATTTTGGTTAAATGACATAACATGACAATATCTATTTGTATGTCAAACGATTAATAAGATGCTTTGGTTCAACTCGTTTAATTTGGAAGCCATGCTTGGTTTTATTGAGGAGATGATGAAGTCTAGGCAGAAGCACAAAGGGTTTAAATAATCTCCTTGAAAATTGACTTGTTTTACATGATTGCACATGTATAATCTCTATCAGATTGTTTGCCATTTTAAGGAAAGGGGGAAAAGAAGGAGGGAGAAAACTTTGGAACTCAAAATTTTTCAAAAAATTGAATGTTGAAAATTATCTTCACAAGTAATTGGAAAAAAATAAAATACTATTAAAAAGAAGAAAAATGAAAAGAAATGTTGTGTTACATATCTACTATTCTTGATAGTACTGTACGGTTGCATAGTTTAAACAGAGCATTTTCCCCCCACTTGAAAATCAAATACTGTAGATTTTTTTCACTATATTTGAGTCTATTTTATATATTTGTATAACACGAATAAGCCATGAATATGGAACTGAGCCAAACATTTTACAAAAATTAATAGAGGCGATAGTAAAGTGCCACCATGTTTTTGAGTAGCTTGTTAATACTTGCCAAACTGATAATGAGTCGTTCTTTACACACCGGAGACTTTATGGCACAACCTTTTTGATCCTTTGGAAATACATTGTTTTCTTATAAATACTTATAGATTTTTAAAATAATGTAATCTGTGAATGCTTTATACAAATGAAATGCATTTATAATTAGCCTATTTTTGGAGGGAACTCTGGTGTTATTGTTTTTTTTATCATTATTTAACTAAAGTGGGTGTCTCATAATGGTTTAGAGGTGACCCTGTGTTCTTGAGAGTTACACCAGGGGTTCTTAGACGTCCTACCAAGTTGGAAAGACTTTACATGTGGGGCACTAGAAATGAATCCTGTGACTGTTGTCCAAGGGCTCTAATGAGGGAAGATGAGCTTATAAGATAATTGATTTTTTTTTCAGTTACAGAAACTTATATTGACTACTAATTTAAACAGTCACCTGTATTGCTGGAGAAAGTACCCATGGATGAAATCACATATTCTTAAAGCATAAATATCAAAGAAAAAAGTAAAGTAGGCATAGTATTTTTCATGAATTGTATTTGATGTAAATTAGTTCACTGATATTAGGGAGATGTTAACTGGTTTGATATTGGGAAGCATACCGAGGGTGGGATGGGGTATGCTTATGATTGACAGTATTTTAAAGCAAAATTCCTAAGTATTATTGTAAGAATACTGAAGGGAGGTGTAGCCAGCTTCTGACCATGGACCTGGCTTGCTAGTATTAGTAGGAATTGGGAGAATGAGCCCACAGTGTCTGTACAAAATATGCATACAAATACATACTCATAAAATACAAAGATTTTGGAGGGGACATTAGTAGCCACGGCAGGGAGGGCTAATAAAGGATTTACATGGCATGAACTGAGTTATAAAGGACTCTAAGAGGCAAGGGTGAAGAGTGGGTGCATTCCTTGGGGATAGCCCTTGCCAAGGGGCAAAGATGGGAGATAAAGTGTGAAGAATGTCAAGACCCTTCCAAGTGGATCACAAAACGTGGGAAGGATAGTACAGAAAAGCTGGAAATGTACATTTGTACCACTTTGTAAAGATCTTTAAAGCTACAAGGAAGAGTTTATGTTTGATCTCAAATGTCATAGGGAATCATTGGAGTTTCTTAAATAGAGGAGTAATCAGACTTGCATTTCATGGGAAAACAATCCTCTTAGTGTCTATGTAGTGGATGGCTTAGAGAGGGAAGATATTTGAGGCAGGGTGACCAGTTAGGGGCTATTACAATAGTACAGGTGAGAGATGATGAGGGCTTGGAGTAAGGTAGTGGCTAAGTTGAATGAAAGGGACAGATACAAATGATGTAGATAGAAATGACCAGATCTGGCAACAGATGAGGGAACAGTTGGAGGAAGGGGCACAAATTGTATTCTGTTTTGGACACGTTGAGTTTGAGATGCTTCTGGGACATCAGGTTCATGATGTCTAAAAAGCAGTTGGTGGTGTGAGAATGGAGTTCAGGAGAGAGACTATCGTTGGATATATAGATCTCAGCATCATCAGCATAACTGTAATAAGTGATCCCATGGGAGCTGATGAGATCACCTAGCAAGATAATATAGTGTGAAAAGAGAAGAGGGCCAAGAGCAGAGTCTGGGTAATACTCAATCTTTGTAGGTATGACTTGAATGAAGGATTAGAAAAGGGGAGGGATTGTCAGGCAGGATAGGAGAAGAACCAGGAGAGAATAAAGTTATTAAAACCAAGAGTAGGGTAGCTAGGTGGTGCAGTGGATAGCACCAGCCCTGGAGTCAGGAGGACCTGAGTTCAAATCCAGTTTCAGATACTTACGTTAGCTGTGTGACCCTGGGCAAGTCACATAACCCAGATAGCCTCCAAAATAAAAAACAAAACCAAGAGAGGAAAGAGTATCCAGGAAGAGGAGGCAACCTTCAGTGTTAAGGATTACAGATAGGTCAATAAGCATGAGAACTAAGAAAAGGTGATTAGATTTGGAAATGAAGAGATTTACTAAGTAGCTTTGGAAAGAACAGCTTCAGTCAAATTTTGAAGTGAGAATAGAGATTTTAACATGTTTAGAAAAGAGAGTAGAGGTGGAGGTTTCAAGTATAATTGGCTGAGAAGGGAAGGAGAAATATAGGATGATAGGGATTGGGATAGTGGGATTAAAGGATTTTTATTGTTTGTTATAGGAAGGGGGAGAAATAAACACGTTTACAGGGAGCAGGGAAGCATTAAAAGACAGAGAGAGACAGGAGATGAGAGAAAATAGAGCTAATAGTAGGGGCAATCTGCTGAAGAAGATGGGACAGGGTCAAGTTTTCATGAAGAGAGGTTTGCCTTGTCAAGGAAATGGGCCACCTCTTCATGAGAGAAAGGGGTGAAGAAGTTAATGGAAAAAATGGGTTGGGGAATGTGAGATGAGGAGGGTAGAAAAGAGGAGTGAACAAAACTATATTTCCATGGACAGATCTGTCATGGAATCCTTCATGTTATTAACATACCTACCAACCATCTTATTGAAAGATGGACAGCTTCCCAGGCTGTCTTGTGCCTACCAACATTAATCTAATACAACTCATATTCCTAGTTACTTAACATGTAGAGTATCTAGAGTTTCATTTACTTTCAGTGTACTTTAAAATAAATCTGACTATAAAATCAAAACTCTCCTAATTTTAGTTTCATTCCTAAAAATCATTGCTTAAACATTTACTTATTGGGTAAAAGGGGACAAATGCAATGTTTATTTTTTTTTCTTTTTCATGGGGGTTGAGGGTAGAGTGAGATGTGGTTGTGAACCAGTGATTTCATCCATGTGGGTACCTCCCAACTTAAAACTATCTCCACTACTGCAGAATGGCAATTTATCTCTAACATAGGGGCTAAGAGAGAGTCGTCTGGGGCCCAGCAAGAGGTTAAATGGCTTGCATGTGTGCTCACATGGCTAGGATGTGTCAAAGAAACAGTCTTCTTAGGCACTATGCCAAACTGCCTCTCAAATGCTCACTGCCATATGTAAAATATGGGAAATTACTTTTAAAAATTATTATTCCTTTAAAACCCATGCCATGTAGAGAAAGGAGGAATCCTAGACCCTGGAGGAAATGGCATCCACAAAAGATATGGTCGCAAAAGCCCCAAGTTGGGAATTAAAAGACCTGGACTTTCTTCCTGCCTCTGCCATTCAACTATCTCTGGGAGCTTTTGGCAAAGTCACTAATACCTGAGAGGTAATTGCCTAGATGGCCTCTCAAATCTCTTCCAGTTACAAAATTATATGATTCCAGAACATCTGTCTCAGTCTGAGTTTGGGCTAGCCTGAAATTCTCATTAAATAATTCTTTTTTTGTTGAATTGCTTTGTTAAAAGCCCATTCACCTTTCCAATTCCACACACACATGCACACACACACACACACACACACACACACACGCGCACACACACACACACACTCTACCACCACCATCACCATCACCACCACCACCACCACCATTGCCAATAACTAGTGTTTGCCATATGGCCTTGTTTTACGGGTCTTACTCTTGTAGTTAAACTTCCTGACATTGTAGCGGTTGAACTGCAAAATCAACTTGCAAACAATGATTTTATAGGGTGTTATATGCTGTTTAAGCAAGAGTTTACCTCATGACTGGAAATTTTTATTATTTCTCAAGAAAAAAAAAACAACTAGGAAAATATGCCTATTTAACATTATGTGTCGCTTCATAGGCTCATAGATTTAGACCTGAAAGGGAGCTTAAAGGTCACTGAGTCAACTTGCTCATTTTGCTCAGTCATTTCAATCATGTCCAACTCTTTGTGACCCCGTCTGGGGTTTTCTTGCAAAGATACTGGAGTGGTTTGCCATTGCCTTCTCCAGCTCATTTTACAGACGAGGAAACTGAGGCAAACAGGATTGAATGCCTTGCCCAGGGTCACACAGTTAGTATGTGATTGAGGCTAAGTCTTCCTGACTCCAGGCCTGGCACTCTATCCACTGTGCCACCTAGCTGCTCATTTACAAATGAGGAAACTGAAGCCAGAGAGGTGAAATGATTCACTCAGGATCCTAGCATCTGAGGGGGGATACAAGCACAGGTTTTTCTGACTCCAAGTTCAATGTTCACATTCAAATTCAATGCTGCAACATGCTGGAAGGTGGGATGCACACAGGAAAGTTAAAAGCAAATAACAATATCTCATAGAGTGTTCCTGATTAATGCTAATCCATTTTGAATACATTCAATCAGATATTTCAATGAATTGTCTACTCCCTCCACTTCCTAAAATGTGATGCTCAAAACTGATTGCAAGCCATCTACACCATTTCATTTCAGGTTAAATTCCAACATCCAAAAATATTAGAATTTGACAATTGGAGAATGGTGATGATGGAAAGTGACCATTTGACTTGGAAACCCAAGGTATCAAGAATCGTCTCGCTATGTCAGTTGTCTTGAAAGATGCTTTCCCTGGGATCACTGGCCAAAGGATAAATAAGTATTCCCAAGAGCACTAACTCCCTTTTTGTTTCCCTGCTGAATGTGGCAATTATGAATTCAATTAGAGTAAAGTGGACAATAAAACAGATGATAAAAAAGTAAGATCAAGAGGTGACATTTAGAAAGATCATTTGTAGAGAGAAAGCAACTAAAATTCAAGGGAAGAGAGGGGAATGTGGCTAAAACATTTTTTCCCTTAAGTACTAAAAATTAAATCAAGATTATAAAATGCTTCAAAGAGTCACTGCCTTCTAGTACATCCCACTGAGCCTATCCCACCAGACACTTTGGACTTTAGCAGACTGTCTAACATACACACACACACACACACACACACACACACACACACACTCAGTCACTTAAAAAATCCTGCACCAGAATGACCCCTAAAGTCTCTTTTCACTCTAAACCTATGGGCCTAGGAGTTCAACATTGGAGATGGAACCATGAAAAACTGGCCAATCATTGATCCTTCAGAGGTAGTGTGCAAGGATGCGGCTGGGGACTTGATAGAATTTTCTGTAAGTTCTATACGTTGTAAGAAATAGTGGAAAGAGGGTTGGGCTTGGAGCCTTTAAGCTTTTTCATTGCATGCTAGCTTCACAACTCATCTTTTTCTGTTCAGATAATAAACACTCAAAGATACACATTTTCCTCTGAGGAAGCTTTAGTTGCATCCTACAAATTTCAATATTGTCATTATCTTTCATGTGATTATTATTTCTATGATTTGCTCTGTGATTCACTCCTTGATGTGGTCATAATTTTTTCACCATTTTGGTTTGCATCTTTTACTCAAATTTCCTTTTTTCTTTACTATTTTAATGGTAGTCTATATTTATAATATTATGAATATATAAATAAAGTTATTAATTAGTAGTTAATCATTAGTAATGTTATATAAATAAATTACTATATTTGATTGCATTGATTGTATTTAATTGTTTTCAAATAACATGACTATTATTTCTGATTCCATGTATTTGATTATGGTTCTTTTTGGAACTAGCCCATTAACTTCTTATATATATATATATATATATATACACATACATATTATATATATATAAATATATATAATATATATATACACATATATGTGTGTGTGTGTGTGTGTGTAACATGTATTTTAGAAATAGGTGTAATCTTTGATATTCACATTTATCGATGGCCATAGGTCAGTCAAGTCTAATGTTTCAACATGTATTCTTATTTGTCTTTTTCTTCAGTCCTCTCTGTGCTTCAAGTCTTATGTGCCAACCATTTCCTCATTACTGTAAGAATTAATATCCCATATGTTCCTATCCTAAAGAAATTGATCTCTTTATGTGTCCAAATCAAGCCTCCCCTCCCCATCATATGGTGGACACACATGCCAGACATACATATTCATAGGAATATAGATTTAGAACCAGAAAAGACTTTAAAGGCTATCAAAGCCAACCACCTCATTTTATATATAACTGAGGCCCAGTGAAAAGTAAAGTTATTTGGGACCCTCAGGCAAGTTTCTACATGGGGAATTCCTACACTGATGAAGCCACAAGCTCAGACTAATAAACACACATATACACAACACGCTTTCATCATCAAGGAGTCTAGCCTTTATTTTTCTCTATTCTCTCCACTTGAAAGAAGCCTCTTCCTTTTTGGTGGAGGTATGGCCTCAGACTCTGCAATAACATGCCAGTAGAGCATATTATTAGGTCCTTGAAAGCTGAAATGATTTGTACCTGTCACCTGAGGACCAACCTTGTTAAGTAGGATACAGAAGTAGATATTTTTCAGCTTTCACGATTGTTAATGACCACCTTCTAAGGTATAGAGAGGTGATGGTTATCAGCAGAGTCAATAGTCATCAATAATCACGTGGGTCTTTGAATTAAAAAGAGTAAAATACCTGTTTCACATTAATTTACATTCATTGGGAAGGCGAGTCAAATGTCTAAGCTCCCAGAACTACATGACCTGCACAACCCCTGGGAAGATTTGAGCAACCTACAAATTACCTTTCACAGTCTCTCTGTTGTATCCACAGATCATTCTTGTTTTTGCAAAGCTATACCAATTTTAAATCAATTCCATTAGAAAGACAATTTAAAAAAAAATTCCTATCTGCCAGAGAGCTAGAGATGAAAACTCTAACAATATGACAGAGATTTAGAAGGGGAACATTTTTGTTATTTTTTTTCTTTATTATCATGAAATCCTTTAACACTTTGGAATTTTTTTTTCTGGAGAAAATGTTGGCATTTCAACTTTCCTAATAATTTTAGTTCTGGGCTGCATGAAGTTAGAGCAGCATCCATGAGAAGATTTCATTTTTGTCATCTTCATACTTCCATGGGCTGTGGCTACACTATCTCAATTGAGTGAGATCAAGTGCTTCAGGGCCCATAAGCAGAGCCACAACGGAACTCCTATTTCTCTCCATGGATGTCAATTATACAAGAGGCCACTAATTAGTAAAAGATTGCAGTGATAAATTGAATACAGTTGATTTCATGCCTGATCCTGCCTTAATTGGCATTTTTTCTGCCCCTTACATTCAGGCTTATGTCACCAAAGAAAAAGTCCTACCTCCTTTCCTATAATCACAAAAGACCAAATAATTGAACACAATACATTCCATGTCCTAATTAGTGGGTTATTGGAATTTCTATTGCTTCACATATTTAGTTTCATAGTTACCATGGCGGGGAAAATTCTGGCTCTTTGTTTTGAGAGCATTGCAATCAAAATTTATTAAATCTTTAAAGAAAGGTTATACTTGGTAGAAGACAAAGCCCTCTTTCTTTTAATAATAGCTAGTATTTATAAAGCATTTGGAGATTTGCAAAGTTCTCTATAAATATTATAGCATGTGATTCCCACAACAACCCTGGGATGTAGGTGCTGTTATTATCTCCATTTTATCGATGAGGAAACTGAGGCAGATAGGGATTAAGTAATTTGTCCACAGCCACACAGCTAATAAGCATTAAAGGAGGATTTGGAATTATCTTCCTGACTTCAAGTCCAGCATTTCACACTTATAGGTTTTTATGTTTCATCTGGAACCACTGGAGTTTATTGAGTGGGGGAATGGCATGTATAGACCTTTATTCCAGGAAATGTGATAGCTAAGAGGAAGAAGGACTGAATGAGGATAAACTTCAGGCAGGTAGATGATCCAGCAGGGTGGTGGTGATGTCAGAGGAGAGAAGGGGTGTGTAGGAAAGATGTCATGTGGTCATACCAATAGGACTTGGCAAATGGGGATTGCATATGGGGAGGTAGAGAACGTGAGGTATTGAGGATGACACCTGGGTTGTGAATATAGGTGGCTAGGAGGGTGATAATGGCCTCTAAACTGATAGGAAGAAGGGAGGGCTTGGGGAAAAGATGATGAGTTTTGTTTTGGACATGTTGAGTTGAATATGTTTACAGACATCTCATGATATGACTGATCACTTTTATGCTTGACTTCACTATTATTGCCGGGCACTATCATTCATCTCATTTCTTTGTCATCTAGACTCTTTGCTTTTCCTCATCTCCCAGCTGCAATCATCTGCCGTGTCCTATCCATTCCAATCCCAAACTACCTCTTGTATCTGTACCCATATTTTCCAGTCCCACCCACTACAACCATAGTTTTTAGCCTGTGATATCTGCAGCTTAGGCTTATGTAAGAATTTATCCGCCTTGGCTATCTATGCTTTCCAATTAATCAATCAACCAACAAATCAACATTTATTTAGTACTCATCTGCTAGGAACCATGCTAAATGCTAGAGATGCAAAGGAAAGTAAAAACAATCATTTCCCTCACGGAGCTCCTAATTTAATGGGGACAACAACACACAGATAAATAGATACGTAGATAGAGAGGGGAAGGCTCTAACAGCTGAGGCAGATGGAAAAGGCCTTCTGCAGAAGATGGCACATGGAAGGAAGCCAGAGATTCTAAGAGGAAGCAAAGCCCTCTAAGCATGGGGGATAGCCAATGCAAAAATACAAAGATGGGAAATCGAGTTCAGTGTTTCAAAAACAGTAACTAGACTGGTATGAATAGATCAGAGAGTGTATGGAGGAAAGAAAAATGTATGAAGACTAGAAAGGCAGAAAGGTGACAGATTATGATGAGTTTCAATATCAATCAAAGAATTTTATATTTGATCCTGCAGGTAATGGGAGTTTGCCGGTAATTAAAGTTTATTGAGTAGGGGGGGCTGATATGGTCAGACCTAAGTTTTAGGAAAATTAGTTTGGCAGCCAAGTGAAGAAAATATTAGAGAGGGGTAGAGACAAGTCAGGATGCCCAATCAGGAAGCTATTGCTATCATCCAATTGAAGGGGGATGCGGGACTGAACTAGGGTGGTGGCTGGGTAAGTGGAGACCAGGGGACTGCCATGAGACACTGTGAAGGTGCTTCCTAAATTTCTGAAATTTCAGACTTTATAAGCACTGCCTAGATTTCTCAACATACTTCCTAGGGCAGGGACATGGAGAGCTTTGTAAGTTAGGTCTTCCTAAATCAGGGAAAGATTATTCAACAGAATGTCAAAACAGTACTTCATTAGGAGGATAAAAAGTATTCATACAGTATGCAAGAAAGCTAAGTGTCCCATCTACAATGCTGTGATGACTGCCTTGCCCACAGGAGCTGTTTTGATGAGAGGCAGAATAATATAGTGTACAAGTTGCTGGACTTGGCATCAGGATGACCTGAATTCAGATCCTACCTTAATCCTTCCTATGTGACCATGCAAATTAGTAGCAAAGCATTCTATGAAGCCTCACTTTGCTCACCGCTGAAATGGGGCTAACAATATAGCAGTAGCCATCTCTATTCCCCGAGGGTATTGTGAAGCTCAAATGGGTTAATTAACACATTACAATGTTTTACATAATTTAAAGTACTATAGAAATGTCTGCTCTTAGTAAATGTTTGGTGGATTGTAATGAATTGAATTGAATTGGTAACAGATGACAAACCATAGCTTGGAATGTGATCTGCAAAGCAAGTGGCTGCTATGTTTCTCACTATCTCATCTTTGCATGCAGAAAGGATGCAGGGTATTTCTTTTTTTTTTCTTACCCCCTCCCCAGATATGACTAATGTGGGAATTTGTTTTATTTTACTAAGCTTGTTTGTTTTCAAGGAATTTTTTCCTTCCCCTCTCCCCAATGTTCTTTTCTTAGAGTACACTAGAGATAGGATTGCATGTAGGAAAAGGAAAATAACAGAAAGAAAAGTCTTTTTTATGCAAAGAAGAACACAAAAGTTAGAAATAGTCACAGACAAGAATGATAGCTTTGAAAGTTACATGTCGACTATATTATTTCGTGTAAAATCTTCTTTTACTGTTCTGTTCTATGTAGGGGAGGTTCTGGTCAATTGTGACTCATACATGGAAATGCTCATTTAAATTGTTTTGTTGTTGTTGTTAAGGAAGGAAGGAAAGAAGGAAGGAAGGAAGGAAGGAAGGAAGGAAGGAAGGAAGGAACGAAGGAAGGAAAGAAGGAACGAAGGAAGGAAGGAAGGAAGGAAGGAAGGAAGGAAGGAAGGAACGAAGGAACGAAGGAACAAAGGAAGGAAGGAAGGAAGGAAGGAAGGAAGGAAGGAAGGAAGGAAGGAAAGAAGGAAAGAAGGAAGGAAGGAAGGAAGGAAGGAAGGAAAGAAGGAAGGATGAAGGGAAGAAGGAAGGAAGGAGGGAAGGAAGAAGGAGGGAGGGAGGAAGGAAAGAAGGAAGGAAGGAAGGAAGGAATGAAGGAAGGAAAGAAGGAACGAAGGAAGGAAGGAACGAAGGAAGGAAGGAAGGAAGGAAGGAAGGAAGGAAGGAAGGAACGAAGGAACGAAGGAACAAAGGAAGGAAGGAAGGAAGGAAGGAAGGAAAACACTGGCTCTGGAGTCAAAGAACCTGAGATTAGATCTTGTATCTGATGTTTACTGGCTGTGTGTTGTGTGACCTTGGGCAGATCACAACCTCTCTGGGTCTTCAGTTCCCATTGATAATATGAATAGAATGGACAAGATGGTGTTCTCAGGTCCCTCCCAGCTCTAACTTTCGATCTAGTTTCCTCTATGGGTGACTATAACTATATCCTAGCACCTGGGCCTGAAAGGGTCAGGCTTCCCAATCCGCCTCTGCAGGGGAAATAATAGCCACATATGAAGAGCATGGAACCCTGAGTGATATTCAGAAACAAGGCCATAAGCCAGTTCTCCTGGACTTGGCACATGCTTCTTCGGGAGAAAAGAGCAGTGCTGGCTGCTTGCTGGTGGAATATTCACCGTCAATTCTTGCGGTCTCTGAAATAACTTTAAAAATGGAAATGCTGAATCACACCAACAAGTGCAGTTAAAGCATATCCCCATCCTCCAAGTACCACTGCCCACAGGGAACACAGCACACCAGCCCTGGCAAGAGGACAGCCACTTTTTCCCTCAGGCCCAGAATGTTTACAGAGCCAAGTGCCGACTGCACCATCTCCTCAAGACTTGTAAAAATGTATAAGCTTCTGGAATGTCATTTTAGGTATCCCAATATTAACATTTCAAATTTAACCAGGTTGAAAGGGAAATTAGTTTGTGTTACTACATGGAAAAAAAAGATAAAAAACTTTTAATATAGCAGAAAATTATCTGAGGAACTCTCAGAATAATTTAGCTGAAAGAGCTACAGGAGAACTCTCCATGTAATAACAAGACCTGATACTTCATGTGAGTGTGTGTGTGTGTGTGTGTGTGTGTGTGTGTGTGTGTGTGTTTTCAATGAATGCCTGTGGCAGTCGGGCGATGCCTATGGGCCCCTCCCAGTACAAGCTCACAGTTAAGGTTTGCAAGCACTTTACGTGTGCTTCATTTGACATTCGACAGTTTGATAACAAACCTTCAAAGACAGATGTTATTATTATCCCCATTTTACGGGTGAGAAAACTGAGATGCAAGCAGGCAAAGTCAGTCTTGTCAAACCCAAATAGAAATGGGAGCCACAAAACCATGCATAAGTGTCCCTGAAGACCACATATTGACTTAGAGGACCACATGGTAACATTATCTATATTTTATTGTACTTTTATTTATTTTGTTAAATATCTCCCAATTATTCTTTAATTTGGTTTGGGCTGACTATGTTAATAACTTGAATCTATATACTGTATCAAAATGCATAAAACAAAACAAAAAAATCCCATAAGCCTTGTACTATTAAGTATCATTATACCAGTTTTACAGAGAGAGAAACAGAGACAGAGACACAGAGAGAGAGAGAGAGATTGATTTACAGGTGTTGCTTGTCCAGGAATTAAGTCACCCATATAATAATGTTGGAAATAGGATTCAAACCCAGATCTTTGGGCTTCAGCTGCGTGTTACATCATGGGAAAAATTTCAGTTCAGACTGAAAGTCAACGAAGGACTCATTATGACAAAAACTCACTTCTGCCCTTTAGTGATCACAGCTACAAATCAGGAAAGAACTTCCAAGTCATTTTTTCCAACTGCCTTATTTATAGATAAAGAAACTAAGGCCTGGAGAGGTTAAATGTTTTGGCCAAGGTAGTAGCCAGCTGAGCTGGATTTGAATATGGGTCCTTTGGTATCATCAACCAAAGTCTAGAACATCCAAATAGTTTCTGGACAGAATATTATTTTCCCTAAATAGATTTTGATCAAAAGGAAAAAAAAGCAATTAGCTGCATTTGCTATAATTAAGACTAATTCATTTTGATCATCAGGGATGTAGTAAAAATTGTAAAAGGAATAGATTTTCTGTATGTCTATTGCATACGAATGAGTTCTTGGAATTAGGCAGGTAAGTCTGGAAATGCATTCTAGCCTCATCCACTCACCTGAATCAGTCGCTGTAATCAACAAGACACATTTCTCCTTCGTTTCTCTATCCAGGCTCTGTATGACTTTGAGTTCCCCGCTGGCTGAGAGAATGAAGGCATTATCTTCATTCCCACCAATAAGCATGTATGTCAGTTTGCTGTTGGAGCCTTGGTCATCATCTCTAGCTACAACCTACAAGAAGGAGCAACAGGTAAGACAGCTAATAGTGAAAGGAGGAGGAGAGGTCCAGGAAAGGAAGTAGAAAGGAAAGAATGTTATAATAGATAATGAAGGAATCTATCCTGAATGAAAAAACAAACAAACAAACAAATATTGTAACCAAAGGAGTTGCTAAGATCAAATGAGATAATGGATGTAAATAAAACGCTTTTGTTTGGTTTTTGTTTGTTTGTGTGTGTTTGTTTGTCTACAGTTACCAGTCTGGGGATGACTTCATTCTAGGAGCCTCCTTCTGCCTTTCGACTGAGCTCAAACTATGTATATGGAGCAATATTCCACTTTGCATCTGCTGCTGGTTTCAACTCCACAGAACAAACTGTCTCTCTCAGGACGCCTCATCTCTTCTAAACTCACCAAAGTGCTGCTAATTCAAGCCTTGATTGACACTGCCTCCTTCAACCTCCTCTCCCCTCTGACTTGAAGGGCTGGAGGGCAGAGTATCAAACTCCTCCCAATACCTTCCTTTAGAGAGGGCAGAAACTTTGGCCTCTGTTTCCCTGCCTGGTTGAAACTCCATGGAACAAGGTGTACTACCTTACTCACATCCAGGTACCCCCTGATGTTCCCCTAACAACAAAACTCTCTGGGAAAAAAAAGTACTTACACATCCTTTTAAGTTTAGTCTAAATTATTATTTTTTAAAAAATCTATACAATCAACAATACAATAAATCAAGTCCTGATTTGTACCAGTTGCCAATTTCTGAATTGTAAATGCTCATGCTGAAAATTGAACAATCAGCGGTTAGAGCTGGTTCCAGCACATGCCTTATTTAAACCTACAAACAAAATCACTAGGCATTTTCTAGTAGAATATACATCCCTTGAAGGCAGGAATTATTTCCTTTTTGGCTCTGTATACAAAGTGCCTAGCATGGTTTATTGTACAGTGTAAGCGCTTATTATATCTGTTAAATTGGATTTGTTTAGTTTAAATTGAATCTGTTCTTTTGATTTAAAGTTATCTGTCACTTTCAGAAACATACAGTTAGAGAAATATGTGGATGTGGATTATTATATATATATACATACATGTATATATGTGTGCATATAGGTATAGATGGGTATACATATATGTATAGAGAGAGAGAGAGAGAGGAAGAGAAAATAACATGAGATTATTAAATAGACATTTGTAAAAGATTGATTTTTTCTATCTTACATAGGATGGAAGTATAGCTACTCATGGCTCAGTCTCCGTACTACTTGATGTGGGAGATTTCACTTGACCCATTTTCTAACCAAGTCAGTTCACCCCATCCTTAGGCAACCTGGTAACCCATACTCTCAGGGGCTCACCATATTAATGTCAAACTTAGCTTAGACACCCAATTGACTTAGTCCATTTTAGTTCAGAACTCCTAAGCTCAAGAGAACCATCAGCTGCCTCCCCAGTAACTGGGTTTTAAAAAAGCCTTTGCTAACCATGCAGGGCACAATAGACTTTTTTGAGAGAAAAAAATGGCTTAAAACAAAAATAACCATAATTGCCTTATTTCAGCATACTGACCTGAAGAATTGTCTTTGGCAGCATTCCTAGATTCTCGGGCACATTGATGGAATATGGTGACAGCTCAAATACAGGGACAAAATCATTGATATCTAAGAGAATAATGTCCACTGTGGTGGTGTCCGTCCTGGGGCTGCTGCCCCGATCTGCTGACTGAACAGTTAACGAGTACGTCGGTTTCTTCTCTCGATCCAAAGGCTTAGCTACAGAGAGGATGCCTGTCACAGAGTCAATTCTAAACTCCTGGTTTTCATTTCCACTGAGGAGGGAATAGCGAACCTGTCCATTAGTCCCTTCATCTCCATCAGCAGCATAGACTTGTACTATGTCAGTCCCAGTCAAAATGTTTTCATTAATTTCCACTTTATAAAGGGCCTGTGCAAAAACAGGATTGTTGTCATTGATATCAAGGATGATGACTGCCACTTCCGTAGATGAAGAGAGAGGTGGTTGACCTTTGTCAGTTGCTACTACAGTGAGAGTATAGTTGGACACCTCTTCCCTGTCTAGCTCCCCAGTGAGTCTCACTTCTCCATCAATGGTCCCAATACTGAATTTGTTTCCCAAAGGGTTCAGTAGAGTGTATTCAATATAGCTGTTAGGGCCACTGTCTCGGTCAGTTGCTTGAGCTTTGAATACGACAGTATCAGTGGGGGTGTTTTCTGGAACGTAGGTCAGTTTGGGGGAAATAAAAGTTGGGGCATTATCATTGACATCCAATAGAATGATAGACACTTGAGCAGTGCTGGTATAGCTAGAGGCTGGAGGGAGGGGCATATCATGGACCTGAATAACCAGGTTGTAGAAGGACTGACTTTCACGGTCCAAAGTCTGCCTGATTTTTAGAATACCATTCTTGTCGATAGTAAACTGACCAAGGCTGTCCCCTGAGGTAATGCTGTAAGACAACTGGGAGTTGAGCCCTGAAAGGAAAAAAAAGAGGAAAAAGATTACTTTCCTTCAAAGATATTAACCTAGGTTATAATAAATATGTTGGTAGTTACTTTTGCATTCTTGTTAAATTCTGAACCAAGAATAATAACAGAGTTGAAGAGTTGAGTATCACCATTAAATATGTACATAAATAAAAGTAGTTACATGTTATATTCAGCTTTCAAGAAACATGCATAAAAGCTCTATATATCACTCTACTCACTGTAGTATTAAAACACTATGAATAATTTCCAATAAGTAAGAGGAAAAACATCCCAGAGTAAAAATACACTAACTCCAATCTTCTTTGGCTTTATGACAATGGAAAAGTCACTCAGCCTAAGACTCCTTATCTGTGAAATGTGATAATAACACCAGTAATACTAATTTCATAGGCTTGTAATGAGGTTCGAAAGGAGATAATATATGTAAAATGCTTTATATAGATATCATCTATCCCATAGCTTCTTAATCAGATCTTAGCTGTTGAGCAATGTTAATAGAAGGCATGCAACAACCTCAGCAATTTCAGTCTGACACGTTTTTCAGGGATGGGTAACACAGTTTCTTATGTATAGCATTGGGCATGGGTGTCTTTAACTTTTTTTAAACATATGTCTAAGAAATGGTCTTTAAGAGCATTATTTCTCTCCCAAGTTAAATTTTGTAGAATCAAAACATTTTTAAAATATCTTTGAATGAAATGATAGTAGTAAAATTATAATTTAAAGTACTTTTTTACTTTAAGAAACTCCTTCCTTTAATATGATCAACTATTAATTTGCCCCTATTTAGATCACATTGCGATGTGTCTTTATTAAAAAGTATTTCAGAATGAATTATTTTATTTCATATAATTTTACAAATGAAGATTATAGCATGTGCTTTCATTTGCATAGGACCTGTTCAGATGGGGAAACTTCATCTCTTAATATAGGTTGATACCTTCTCTGTAACTGAGTCCTAGAGAGTTGCCTAAAGCACTGAGTTTAAGTGACTTGCCCAGGGTCACAGAGCTAGTATGTGTCATAGGCAAGACTTGAATTCAGGTCTACTGGATGCTGAGGGCAGTTCTCCACCCACTACTCCCTAGCTGCCCCTCTTTTACAAATGAAACCTAATTAATATTGATGGAGGCACCAACAAAAGTATAATTTGTCTAATTCTTCTGCTAAAAAAGAAAGCAATTTTCCAGGTGGAGGGATGGTTGGGGGAGGAGGTACTGTGCTGTAGAGGAAAGGGCACTAGATTTGAAATCAAATGACCTGAGTTCAAATCCTGGGTCTGACTTTTTATTACCTGTGTCATCTTGGGTGAATCACTTAGCTTTTCTGTGCTCAAGTATTCCTCTCTTTATTTAAAAGGAGGGGGTTTGATTTGGTGACTTCTAAGGCCCCTTCCAGGCTTAAACACAGGAGCCTAGGGAAACGCTCAGGATGAGTGGTTGATTTTTCAGTGGACTTTACAAGTATGTACTGAAAGCAGAGAAGGAAGCCTGGTCAATTCACCCCCGGGGCTAACTTTTTCTCCCGAGCTTCTGAGGCCAGAGGTGCTTGATTTGAAGGATAAAATAGAGTTGGGCATTGGGCCTTGATCCACTGCACAAATCAAATTCCTGGTGATCACACCATGCATAATGGCTCTAAATCCCAGAGAATAAAATCCAACCACTCACACTTTCGTGCAAGGTAGATGTTACTGGGGCTTCAACACCCAATTTCCTTTTAAATACCACCTTAATCCAACAACCCACTCCAACTAGCACTTAATAAGTGCCTACTATGTGCAAGATATGTAGAATCTGGGCAGATAAACATGAGACTGAATAAACTGGAATAAACAGAATAAATTCTGTCTCTGTCTCAACTTTTGTTTCTGTCTCTTTATCTCTCTATTTTTGTCCATCTGTCCCGCTTCCCGAAGTCCCATGAGTAGTAAGCTTTGGGGTCACAATTCAAATTCAGATCCAAATCTAACTACATATCCAGCCTTCTTTACACTAAGCCGTGATCTTTCACCATTAACATCTGATCCTCACAGTGTGTAATTTATTTAAACTTACAGAAGGCAGATACTTTTTTTTTAGACAGTAAGCTGGGTCTAGGGCTAGGTAGGAGAAGGATCTTGGAGTGGATTACTTAGGAGAGTTTTCCAACACTCCTAATGATCCCAAACAACCCTGTGTCATAAGCTACATGGTGACTGTTTGTTGAATGACTCTGTCTTGGAAGAATCAAAACTATGAATTAGGTAAGGGACAGTGGAGGTTCATGGGTGGTGAAAGTCATGCAGAGGTAAGATGGAGAGATTTCCAGCCATGCGAAATGCACATATGATTACTTATTCTTTTGATCATATAGGTTTTTGAGATGAGAGGTAGTACGGTCCTATGGAATGGACATTGAACCCTAGAACTTTCCTCAGCACTTGGGGTCTTCTCAGCCTGGAACATCTCTCTACCACGGCAGCCCCCTTCTGACATTGACGAGTCCTTTCTGGGGGCCTCCCTTCAGGGAACAGACCCAGGTCAGTCATAGTTTATTCCTCACCTAGATATGATTCTGACAATTTGACAAGATGTAGCTACTCGAGTGACTTCTCCCCACTCACCTCCCCACTTCCAGCTTCTTTTTATGTTGTTTTCTCCTGTCAGAAAGGAAGCTCCTTGAGATCAGGGCCTCCTTATTTTTGCTTACATTGGTATTCCTAGGACTTAGGACACTTCCCGAGTACATAGTAATTGATAATAAATGCTCATTGTTCAGACTAGGAAATGAGATCGATCTTAGTTTAAATTTCTCCCTTATCCCCATGAGATGTATGACTACAGCCAAGACTCTGAAACCCTGCCCTCATTTATACACGTTGTACTGACTGTGTTGGGCTGCTGAGGATCAAATGAGAAAAATAAAGCATGTAAGGTATTTTGTAAAACTTAAAATGCTATAAAAAACGTCAGTCATTTGTATTATGGAGGCAGAAGAAGGCTTGGACAGGCACCCTCAAGAGAAATAGCAACACACAAAGAAGCCCATTAAAAAATCTAATTATATTTCCAAGCTGTCTCTGTTTGGGTGGGTGGTCACAAGTTGTCCTCAGAATTGATATATGATAATTGGCTACCAAAGGATGGCCACCCTGACACACACATAAATGAATTCATTTGGAACCCTCTGATGGATTGATGGTGCTTTTTCTATTTCACCATTTTGCTTCAAGCTGTGTAGTAGGTTTCTGTTATAAAAACAAATAATGAAAAGGGGAAAAATAAAAACTGTCAATGTTATTTAAACCAACTGGGGTTGTATTCTGGAAGACAAGAGTCAGAAGACCTGGGTTCAAATTTCACTTCTTTTATGCAAGCTTAAATGATCTTGGGCAAGTGTCCTCATGTCCCTGGACCTCAGTTTCTCTTTCTGTAGATGAAGGAGTTGGACTAGGTCTTGAGGATCCTTTCCAATCTTTATGCTGCTATGTACATGTCCATGATCAATGCCCACTATACGTGGAAAAAATTGGAAGCCGTAGTTCAGTCTATTATTCAGTCAATTAGCATTTATCAAGTGCCTAGTATTCACCAGGCACTGCGCTAAGTACTAGGGAAACACTCAAAAAAATTAAAATAATGACGACTACAAGAGTGCCTGTCCTCAAGCAGCTCATAGTCAATGTGGGTGACAACATGCAAACAACTATGTAAAACCAAACCACAGATAGTATAAATTAGAGCTAATTGACAGAGGAAGCTCCTGAGATTTTTTTTTTTTTGTAATTTTAATTTTTTGGAGAAAATTGGGGTTGAGCGACTTGCCCAAGGTCACACAGCCAGAAAAGTGTCTGAGGCTGAATTTGAACTCGGGTCCATCCTGACTCCAGGGCTGGTGCTCTATCCACTGCACCACCTACGTATCCCTGGATTTAGAGCTACAAGAGAACTTAGAATAAATCTCTTCCAACTCCACCACTACACAGAGAATCAAACTAAGGTCCAACAAAGAAACAAGAAACAAAGGCAGGCTTAGAACCAAGTCTTCTGACTCCAAATTGGGATCTCTCCACTAACTAGACCATTCGGAAAGTGCTTTATCTGGTATTTCTAGGCTACACAGCAGGCCCGCTTGTAGCAGAACTTCAGTGGCTTGACCTCTAAGGCCTCCTTCCAGTTCCACCCTTATGATCTTAGAGTCCCAAGTTAACCTGTAAGTGCCTTAGTTTTCTCATCTGTAAAATGAGAGCATTGGACTCAGTCTTTATGCTCTTTTTGGGCTATAAGTTTATGACCCCATGAATCAAGATGGCAGCCATTCTTTAGTAGTGACAAACTGATTCTACTTAAATTTTTAGTAGTCATGAAAGTGACATCACTAAGCAACTCTGGTTATGGGACTAACCCATGACCTCTGTGGTATAAGGCAGATTACCTTTCCTATGTGGGCCTTAGTTTTCTTTTTTATAAAATGGGGTTGTGGGGTTTAGATTGAATGAGCTCCAAGGTCCCCTCTAGTGCTAAATCTAAGCTCTATGACCTGATCTCACTCATGGCAGGAATGTGGTCTCTGCCTCATAGGCTCTCTAGTTTCCCTCAAAGCAAAGCTCAGGTGTTACCTGCTCTAAAACAGCTTCCCTGACAGCCATTACCTCCCTCTGGAAAATGTTTCAGATACAATTAAAAAAAGGATTAGTGTATAAATTTTATGTTCCCAACAGAATATAAGCTCATTTGCAGCTCACATTGTCTTCTTTTTGTATCCCTAGGGCCTGGCATAGAGCCTTGTCCACATGGGGCACTTAATATTTTTATTAGTACTTACATTTTGTTAAATTGAATGGACACAAGAGCATTCAGCAGATCAAAGAATAGAGGCACTTCGGAACAAGCCAAAGCAGCCGTGCGTGGAGTCAGAAATTGCTATTTTGCTTAACTTGGGGTTACATTAGGTTAAGAATACAAACACCAAAATAAATCGCAAGGGGAAGGAATTCCCTGTGTTTGAATCACATTTGTTCAAGCAAGGGACTTTAGAAGCTGCACTAATTAAAGAGAGTCTGAGCAAAAGTCAACCAGTGGAGAATGCTTCATAAAATTCTCCATTTCCATATAAGGAAGAGTCAACAAAGGCATCGAATGAACAGCACTCATCCCATGACTGTAACCGAACCTCTGCAATTATAGGGCAGGCAAGCCATCTCCTTTTATATTTTTCTTTCTTTCTTTCTTTTTTCGTTCCTTCTTTCTTTTTTCTTTCCTTTCCTTCCTTCCTTTCTTCCTCTGGTTTTTGCTTCCTTTTTTTTTCTTTCTTTCCGTTCTCTCTCTCTCTCTTTAAGAAAAAAATTCTTGAAAAGGTTAGTTAGTGACTCTGGACATGTTCCATGCTTCTAGAAACTACATGTTGACATTTTAAAACACAGAATTACTTGCGAACTTTTTATTATCTTTCAAAATGTGATGCTCAGAACCATTTTTCTTTGTACAGAATGCTCAAACCACAAATAGAGTGAATGTGTTATTTGGAAATTCTATACTTTGTCCATCTGTGTTGGAATTTGGTGGGGTTTTATATTCTACCTTATAGCCCCACTGGAAATAATCTAGTTTTGTACACTTGGTGGTCAGTGTGCTAAAAGAGTTCCACTGAATGATCATTCTAATACCTTTGATTTAATTTGTCACATTTTGGGAAGGGTTATATATAAAATTATAAGTAATCAGTTATGGTGCATTTTATTATAATTTACACTTCAGTAACTTTATTTATCTTTTTTTTTTATGTGGCAGTTGGGGTTAAGTGACTTGCCCCGAGTCATACAGCTAGTGAGTGTTATGTGTCTGAGGCCAGATTTGAACTCAGGTCCTCCTGACTCCCGGGCCAGTCTCTATCCACTGTGCCACCTAGCTGCCCCTTCAGTAACTTTTAAGACTTAAGGCTTATAAGGTTGTTTTCTTTTATGTAAATAGTATGAGTATTATTATCATCTCCATTTATACAGGCAAGGGAAAGTGAGGAGAATGGAATAAGCACTTCTTCAGTACCTACTGTGTGACAGTCGATGTGCTAAGCACATTGATGTCTTAACAACCCTGGAAGAAAGAAGCTATTATTATCCCTGTTTCACAGATCAAGAAACCAGACAGACAGAGGGTAAGTGACTTAACCACTGTTACTTAGCTAGTAAATGACTGAGGTAATATTTGAACTCCGTCTTTCTGACTCCAGATCCAGTACTCTTTCTGGGAGCCAGCAACTTCAGAGCCACTCTAGGCCAAGAGGTAGCTGAACCAGAATGCTCTGCAAGTGGTCTTCTTTCTATTCCACCATTTAGAACTGTGTCATTCAATCCACTGAATGCTGAATTGGGCTCAGAAACCAAGGGTTCACATTTCATCTCCAACACACCACCAGGTATGACATTAGGATAAGTAATTCAGCCTCTCTGAGCCTCCATATTTTAAGGTTTATAGGGACCTCATCATGTCCAATCAATTGTATGATTTGGACCTGCCAATGAGAAAGAGGTTCTACCTGAACTATCTGGTTTTCTTCATCCATTAAGAAATCCATGAAGTACAATCCATTTACCCCCATTAGGTCTTTGCTGACTATAAAATATGTCGGCTGCTTACACTTAGCAATCCTAATGAGGGCTTGATATGCAAAGCATCTACAGCTTGACTCTCCCATATTCTGAAAGGTATATTTGTTGAGCTCTGTGGTCCTCAAATATATAAGGTCTAGACAGTTACTGCAATGTGTTAAGACCTTCTTGATTCAAACAGTTCCATGTCCATGGGTTCAAATCCCACCACTTTTACTTCCTGGGTGATCTTGGACAAATCATTGAATCTTTTTGGGTCTCAGTTTCCTCCTCTATAAAATGAGAACATGGACTAATAAAGTGCAAATTCTCAAAGAGAGAACATGCTAACTAATATAACTGAGTGGTCATTTTGCAGTAAACAAGTTTATCAAAATCCTTTTTTTTATCATTATCTTTGAATGGTATAAAGAACAGGAACTCTGTCTTATAATTCAGGTCATTTGGCAGGAAACTATTCTGATAAAGTATTCAGAACTGAAACAATGACACAAGGTTGCCTGCAATATTGACCAGTCACAGTTAAAGAAACAGCACATAAAAGGTGACCAGCATTAAGTAGTCTACACAGATGATGTGTGTGTATCTCTATGTGCTTTAGGAAGGTCCGTCACAATATCAAAAGAACCTTCTAATCTCCTCTAGCAAATGCACTTTTAGATTTTAATTCTGAGATAAAATGCATGCCAGTTGAATGTCTATGAGTTTTCTGTAATTCATAGTGGGTAAATCATAAATCCCTCTTCCTGATCTTAAATTAAGTCCTGACAACAAAAATCCTCCAAACTCTAGATGGAAGGCAAATTTTGAATCCCTCACCAGAGCTCTTCAAGCCAAGCTAGATGACCACTTGTTGAAGATAATGTTAAGGAGATACAGGATCAGGCACTGTTTGGACCAAATGGACCCTGAGGGACCCTATAGCCTGAAGAACTCTTAATTAAGTACTCACAATAAAGATATCCTAGTGCATTTGGCTGATTAATTATTCAATTCATTGATTTCTCAATTTTTATAAATGGTTTTCTTGGATAACAGATTACAACTCCAAGCATTTAAGAGACAGTTGGATGACTGCTTTAACCTCAGATAGTTAAGGAGTCCTCCTCCTAAGGATAACATTTTTCTTTGTTGTTTGATCCCATCATCCTCCCTTTTCTCTTCTGGGAGGCTGCCCCACAGCCTCCCAGAACATTCTTCTCTTTGAAGAGAAAGTTGGTCAACCTCTATTCTCCTCCTTTGCCTTTCTGGACTTTATACCATGTCTCCATGGAGTTTCCCCTTCCCACTCCCCAAACTTCACCAACACTTCCTATACACACACACACACACACACACACACACACACACCATATACAGACATTTTTTAGCTCCTGTTTATATGTCATCTTCCCCTACTAAACCTCCCCAAGGTCAAGCACTGTCCCATCTTTCTTTCTTTGTTTTTGCCTGTATCTCCAGTGCTTAGCATGGTACCTGGCATACAGTAAGCATTTAATAAATGTTTGTTGTCTTGCCCTGCCTTACCTGATTTCTCCCTTCATTCTAGTTCCTTAGCTGCTACTTTCAAATGTGTTCAGGTCTTCCTCATCCTAAAAACATAACTAATTGGGCAAACAATAGAAGGCTTCTTGGCCCTTCTTGGCTATTGACTCAAGCTAACATCTGATATCTCTCATTCATTTCACCACTAAAATCCTAGAAAGACTCATCTGTTTGTTACCCGTTTTCTCATCAATCAACCCCTTGAAACCTAACTGTATAAGGAAACTACTTTCTCAAAGCTCCTATGTGCTAAATCAAATGACCCTTTCAGCCCTCATCTTCTTTGAACTATCGGAACTTTTGGACACTATTGAATAATATTTCCTTTTGTACACCCTTACTTTCCTTGCTCCCAAGGCACTCATTTATCCTATTTCCCCTTCTTCCTGTCTTTTCACTCCTTTTCAGCTTCCTCGGCAGGATCAATATCCAACTCACAGACCCATTTATCCAGCGAGTAAATGTATTCCTCCAGGGACTATCCTGAGTCTCTTGGTTCTGTCTCTACCTTCTTTCATTTGGTGATCTCATCTTCTTCCGTGGGTACAATTACCTCTACATAGATAACTCCCAAATTCCTATACACAAATGTACGTACCCTAAACTCAAGTGTTGTATCTCCAAATGCCTGTTAAACGTCCTTGTCTGGATGTCCTGCCAGACCCTCAGCCTCATCATGCCCCAATATGCTTATCGCTGCCAACCCACACTCACAAACATTTCTATCTCTGTTGATTGAACCTTTCTATACCTGTACACACAGGTTCATAACTTCAGATGATATCATTCACACCTATGGTCATCTCTACATTACTTACATACATACTCATACATCACTTCTCACCTCTCAAAGTAGTTAAGAGACTTGACCAGGGTCACAAAGCTTACATCACAGGTAGAATTTGAACCCAAGTTTTCCTGACACCAAATCACTCTTATCTACTATATCCCAAAATGTAGTGATTTTTATCACCATTAATAACATAAAAGAAATCTGATCCTATCTTAGAAGAATAAAATTTACCGTTATAGAAATGACCATCATCAGCATCAGTGTCATTAAATATGTGAAGAATGGACCTGAGAGATGGGAAATAGAAGACAATTTGGATTCTCTCACATCACTATCTCTCTCTCTCCCTCTAATCCATGCATCAAAGGAATGCTAAACCCAGGGCTGGCCATAACACTTCGCTCGAAAACTGAACAGTCATGTAACCTCTCAGCCTCAGCTTCTTTATCTATAAGATGTGTGTGTGTGTGTGTGTGTGTGTTTGTGTATGTGTGTGTGTACACTTGATGAGCCTCTAAGGTCCAAATCTATGAGAGTGATATTAGAGTCTATTTAATGCAACCCTACATTTTACAGATGAGAAAGCTAAGACCTAAGGAACCTGAATGATTTGCTTAAGGTGACATGTCAAAAATGGGATTTGAGCCAAGTAAAGCATCATTCTACTTTCCCTCTCTGCCTCCCTCTAGGGAATCTTAAAACATTTCAAACAGTGCTCACATTCTTTGGTTTCAAATTGTTCTACACCCTTGTCCTTCCTTGCCTTTATTAATTATATTGCCTTCTAAATGCTACTTATAACTAACCCTGAGAAGAAACAGCAGAGTACGAAACAGCAAAGATAGAGGACAGGACTGAGATTGCCTAAAGGTTATCCCAAGTTACAGGAGGGAGAGCAGTCTAAGTTAGAGCTGATCCTGCATTATTTAGACTGTCTGGGGACTCCGTGAAATTTGTTTCCTTCCTTCTGGGGGTTAAGTCTCTATTCATTCTTACTGATGTGTGATTGACTCCTGTGGAAGATGAGAGGGAGAAAATAAGCACTTCTCTCCTCTTTGACTCAGGGAAAGCCAACATGTTTGCCCAGCATATTCTGGATTACCTTACTCTTTACTGTCATATGTTTACATTATTAGAGAATGGCCAGTGAAGTCAGATTTCTAAAGAAAAAATGGAAAGTTCATTTGCAAAGTCCTCAAAAAAGATGAGATTGTTACAGGTCATAAATTTTAGGGCTGGTAAGGATCTGTCAAGATCATCTCATCCAATTTCTTTCATGTCACAAATGAGGAAACAAAGTGCAACTGATCCTACGGTGTAGTGGAAAGAGGACAAGAACTAGAGTCAGAGAACCAGATTTCAAATCCTACTTCCAAAATTTAAAACCTGTCTGGTCCTCAGTTTCCTCATTTGTAAATTGAGGGGGCAGGACTAAATCCCACCTTTGAGAGATCCCTTACAGTTTGACATCTGTGATCCTATGTGAGTTACATAAAGTAACATAGCCAATTAAGAGCAGCATCGGGATTTAAACCCAGATCTCATCTAAAAAGTAAGAGGTTTGGAATTGATGGTCTCTCTTCCAGTTGTAAATCTAGGATCTTTATTATTTTCTAATTCTAAATCCAGAGGCCACATCATGATGCTAGTGTACAGAACAATTCAAAGGTATACAAAATCCCAGTAGAATATAAGCTCCTTGGGGGCAGGGCCATTTTGGTTTTGTCCTATATCCCAAGTACCTTGCATAGTACCTGGCACTTAGCAGGTCTTAAATAAAGGCTTGCTGGATTGAATTAAATTGGACTGTTAGCATCTGGGCTCTAACAGGACAGAGAGCATGCTCAGAACCAAAGGATCCATGTTTGAGAAATGATCATGATGGTGAACTATGTTCCAAAGTTTTGTTATGCTCCTAAAGACTATTGACTTCCAATGGCAAAATTAGGCATCTATTTTCAAGTATTTCCTTTAAAGTTTTCTCTTTAGTTTTTCCCTTCTGAGAACTTTATTTATCCTTGGCATTTTACTAAAGAACTCCAACTCATAGCATTTATAGCTGTCAGAAATCCATACAAAACGTAATAATTATAGCTCTTACCTTGATAAATGGAACTCCTGTAAATATGTGTTACAGTAAGTTCACAAAAGGCAGAAGAAATGCTTTTTAATGAGGATGAACAAGAAATTATTTTATAACAGCTAATAACATGTCCCAAAAAAAGCTTAATCATATACCAATTACTCACCATCATCAGCATCAGTAACATTAAATACAAGAATTGTGGATCCTAGAGGTAGATTCTCCATTAAAGATGTGCTATATGAAGTCAAACTGAACACTGGTGGATTGTCATTCACATCAAGAATATTAAAATAAACACGGATGGTCATGAATTGTCCTCCACCATCTTCTGCACGGGCAGTGAGGATATAGTACTGCCGTGTTTCATAGTCTAAGCTTCGAGTCAAATTAAAGACTCCAGTGACTGGATTAAGGAAAAATATCCCATCTTCATCATCTTCACTCACAGTGTATGTAATTTCTCCATTCACACCAGAATCATCATCCGTAGCTAGAATGGCAGCCACTAGAGAGCCTGGAAGAGAATTTAAAAATCCCCCTAAATTAATTCTCTGAGAATTATTAATTTTGGAGAGGTGTAATTTCATCAGTGTGGAGAACTCCATCAGTGTGGAAATTCCACCAACTCAGATCAATCCTCGGCCAAAACGTATAGTCTTAGAGAGTTTCATGGGGCACGATTAAGTTAAATGATTCACCTGTGACATGAGCTTCTTGCTGTCCCACAAACAAGACACTCCATCTCTCAGCTCTGGGATTTTTTCTATCTGTCCCCCATGCCTGAAATCTTCTCTTTCCTCTTCTCTGCTTACTGCCTCCCCTGGCTTTTTTCAGGTCACAACAAAAAATTCCATCTTCTATAGGAAGCCTGTCCCAACTCCACTTATTTCTAGTGCTCTCCCTCAATTAATTATGTCCTATTTATACTGAATATAGTTTGTTTATGTGTATTTGTTTGTTGTCTCCCCTACTAAATTGTATCTCTTTCTGTATCCCCAGCACTTAACACAGTGCCTGGCTTAATACTCGTTGCTTAATATTGATTGATTGATTGATTGACCTGTGGACACATAGTTGACATTCAAATCAACAAATGCAGTTTTAAAAAATCATTAGGCATCTACTATATTTCAGCTGATGTGCTAAGTGCTGAGTTTTTAAAAAAGGCACAAGTACCTATTCTGTAAGATCTTACATTGGAATAATATGTGTTAGAGGTTATACATGACCGTAGGTCTCCCAGAGTTCAAAGTCAATTGTTCCTCTTGCTATCTTACTACACTGCCTATTGGCAAAATGAAATTACCAAAATAATACAAGTATTTTTTTCTTTAAAAAAAAGTTTTAACTCAATATCAACGTCTTCACTCCATCTCAGGGAAGAAATGTGTTTATTCATCTAGTGTGAGAGCCTATCAGCTGACAGATACACATCATATAGGTGTTAGTGGCACAGCAGATAGAGTAGCTGGCCTGGTATCAGGAAGACTTGAGTTCAAATCTGACCTCCAACACTCACTAGTTGTGTAAGCCTGGACAAACCACTTCATTTCTGCCTGTCTCAGTTTCCTTAACTGTAAAATAGAGATAATAGCAGCTCCTAATTTACAGGATATTTGTGAGGATCAAATGAAATTATAACATTTATATAGCACCTACTATGTGCCAGGCACTGTGCTAAGCATTTTACAAATATTTCATTAATTAGTAAAGCATCTAGCACAGTGCCTGGTACATAGTAGGCATTTAATAAATGTTCATTCCCTTCCCATTAATAGTGTCTTATTATTCTCAAATGGTGCACAAAACATAATATCTGTATCCCCATTCAAACATAGATGCATATACACAGAGCAGATCTCATCTTTGTAATATATGGAAAACATTCTCTTTGGAATACAAGCAACATTTTGAGTCATGCATCATGTTGTCATATCATATTATTATAATATAGTGGAAAGAAAACTTGACCAGGAGTCAGAACTCTTTAGCCCTGTGACTTCAAATGAGTTAGTCAACTGATATCAGCTTCAGTTTCCACATCTGCAAAATGGAGATAAAATAATAGGACCTTCCTGACTTGCCTTTTGGCATTATTAGAAAACTCTTCACAATTTGGCTTCAACCTCCCTTTTGTCCAGACTTATCTCATATTACATATTTTCATGTATTCTATATGACAACTTAACAGGAAGCTGTCAGCCCCTCCACCCCTTTGCCCCCTTCCCAAGTCTTATCCCCCATCTCTGTGAATGCATAGGTTCCTCTGTCTGTTAAAGTCCCTCCCTTCCTCTTAGGGATAAGCCCTCTTCCATGAAGCCTTCTCACTCCCTCTAATTCCCTGTCCAGAAGAAGGCAACCTCTCTCCACAAATATCTCAGAGAATTTTTCCTTGATTTACCCTTGAACTCATATCATGACATGATCTCTTGGATCAATCATTTGCGCACAATTCTCTCTGCTACTGAAGTGGTACCAAGGGTACTTTCAGTGAACCTACAAAGGATGAGTCGTACTTTTTGTGGTTGTTCAGTTGTTTAAGTCATGTCAGACTCCTCAGATACTGAAGTGGCTTGCCATTTCTTTCTCCAGCTCATTTCCAAATGAGGAAGTTGAGGCAGAGTTAAATGACTTTTCCAGGGTCACACAGCTAGTAAGTGTCTGAGGCGATTTGAACTCAGGAGGATGAGTCTTTGTGACTCTAGGGACAGTACTCTAACCACTGCACCACCAAGCTGCACCATAATACTTTTAGTCACCGACAAAAAGCAGTGTTTTATCTATCTATGCAACAGTCCATAGAATATTAGACTGCAATAACAGCAGGAGAACGACGCATCCTAGGACGATTTCTACCTGCACCCTATTGAAAAAGATGAGAGCAAGATAACAGCAAATGACCCGAACATAATAGGTCAAGGTCTGCAAAAAATCTTATGTATATTGGTTCATTTGATTCTCATAACAGTAAAGAATTACTACTCTCTACAAATCATACACACAGACATAAATCCAAATACATAAAGAATTCATTAAGAGCACTCTAAGAACTGTTATGAAGAGCCTTGCACTTTGTAAATCTAGAAACCTCAACTTCCTGTGTTCCCAGAACCTGCAATTCTGGGAAGTTTCTTTAATGGTTTAGTCCAATCTTATCACTTTGACTTCTTAGTGTTGTACTGTTACTACTCTGACTCACCTTCTATGTTGTTAAAGAAAGATGAAATTTCAGGATTTCTAATAGGTAAGATACAAGACTTCCATTTGGGTAAAAAACTCAACAAAATAATAGTAACACAAGCCATTATCTTCAAGCACAAACTGATGAGTGGATGGGTGTATAGTGAGAATAATTGAAAAGATCAAACCTATCTCAACCTTTCTCCTAAAAGGTTAGGTAAATTTGACTTAATCATTGTTACTTCTATTTCAGATGAAATAAAATGTCAAGTGACTTTCATACTTAACAACAAACATTTGCATTGCACTTTGTGCTTTTCAAACTTTATTGTTTTCAGAAAAAAATTGTTAAAAATATTATACTTAATAATCTGTAGCTAATTTTCTATTTGTAGCTTTGTATTGTAACTGTGACTCCATGCAATCACCATTCCAACCTAGGACAATCCACTAACTTCCTCCTGCATAGTCTCATCGTGGTAGAGGGCTAACCCCAAGGTTCTCCAGCCTTCATCAGCAGAATACAAGCTCTGGAAGCTTCTACCATATTGAAAATATTTGTAGCAATGACTGGACAGTTGGCTTTGTGTCTATTTCTCAATTGCGCAAGGACTAGCATGGATTAGAATGGAGATGCTCATCACATGTTACCTATAGAAGGATGGGTGCTTTTGGTTATGGCCACGTGAAAAGTTAGTCTTAGGGTATAGAAAGGTATACAGGATATATAGATGTACGATATTAGATGAAGATGAGTCCATGCCTATCATAGAACTCTGAAATATTTCCATGGTAAATTAAGAAATGATTTAAAATGTCAAACATTTTTGTGGTGCAATTCTGACTGAGGCATAATGGACTAATAAAAAAGAGAATGACCTCAGCACATAAGTGATTTCCCAAACTGTAAGCATTCTCATAGATCATGCTACTTTTCAATCAAATTTCACCATGGATAACCTCAAGCAAAATTCCAGATTCAACCTTAGTGTTTTGTCTGTTAGAAAATGCAACAGATATTTTATATAGTAAGTAATTAAATGGTACTTCCAGCTCCCATATGAGCTCCTCTAGGGCAGGGATAGTATTTCATATTATTCTTTTTATCCCTATTGTCAAGGACAGGCTTTATATAAAGTAGGAACTTAGCAATTATTATTAATATGACCTTTGAATATTTAAAGACATTATGAATTAATTCTAAAGACATAGGAATTCAATATCTAAAAAAGTGGTCATCACCATCATAATTTATGCAAGAATATGCTGAAAAGCCAAACAGAATTTGGGGGCAGGTAACTATACCCATGGGAGACTATTAAGCATCTCAAGGGCCAACAATAATTTTTATGACAAATAGTTTCTAGCAAAATTTAATTGAAATTTGTTATCAATAATAACTGGAGAAGTGATGAAAAGGGTCAAAAAGGGTAGTCACAGAAGAATGAGAGTCTGCCTATCACTTACCAGGTGTGGTATCTTCTGGAATGTCAAAAGAGTACACGGGTCTGGAGAACTTGGGTATATGGTCGTTCACATCACTAATGGTGATGTTTATCCTCATATCTGAAGACTGCAGGCCATCATCTGCTCGAACCAATAAAGAGTACTTGGAACGGCGTTCTCTGTCCAAGCGCTTGGTGGCAATCAGTTCTCCTGACTCTGGGTCAATATGGAAGCTGTCATCTGCACCACTAATGATTGCATAGGTGACAAGAGCATTGGCACCCTAGAAGAGAAAGAGAAAGCACCTAAATTACCCCAGAAAGAAGAAGCAAAAACAAAAATTGTATCTTGTAACCAAGTCACCAAAATCATATTTATTCTGTCAGACTTTGGCTTAAGCATTTTCTTTAAATCTTGCTGTTGTACACCCTTTGTTTTTGAAAAGGACCAGTGGCGCCATGGGGTGATGTCTTGACTTGCTCATGAATTGGATTTAAGTGAGGCAGAGTTGCACAAGGTCATCAGCCTCACACTCTCTTCCACAGGCATCAGAGTCCGATGGCAGGACAAAAGTCAAGATGACTGGAGATGGCCTGGGATGCAGTGGATGACCTTGGCATCTTCAAACTCTGACCAGGCTCTAAGCTTTCCACAGTATCTGCTTCAGCTGCTTTCATAACTGTTGGAACAAGTCATTCTCATCCACCCATTCTGCAGGGGAAAGTCTTCCCGTGCTTAGGGTAGACATCCCTCTAACACATAAATGGGATTGAGGCTTGTCGGTTACCCTCAACCTGGGTCAGCCTATCTGCCAAGACAGTTTTACCAGGGTATGGCCACTGTGCATGCTACAGCTTCTTGGAACCACAGGTCAGAGTTGGGTGGAGGGGAGCAGCAAGGGTGAATAAGTGGTCCTGAAAAGGGTTGGACAACCCTCACACCAGAGGTACTGGTTCTCCAGAACACCCCATACATCCCTTAAAACCTCATACCATGGAAACAATGGATGATTACTCCCTGTTTCATCTAGTTAATAAATAAAAATGAAGCCTCTAAACCTTGTGTTAATACTTTTAGACGTTCAATAAAGATATTTAGCTAGCTATGATAGATGGTGTGTCTTGATGGCTACCATACCGAACCTGGAGTCAAAAATTAAGCAGCATTTGCTAAGCACCTATAATGTATCAGGAAATGTGATAGACCTTGGAGAAACAAATGTAAAACAGAGCCATTCCCTGACCACCAGGACCTTAGAGTAAACACTAATGTGAGGCATTTGGTGAGACAACATGTTTGTAGAGAACTAACTATAAGATATATAGAAAATAACAGGCTTTTGTTTTGTTTTGTTGGGGTTGGGGAAAAGTTGATGGGTTCATCAATAGAGACAGGTTAGAAAGAAGAGAGGACCCATGACAAAGCCCAGGAATACAACCAGCAGACCCACACTTAGGTATGGAGGGTGGATGATGATTCTACAAATAAGAATGAAAAGGCTCTGCCTGGTAGGTAGGAAGAGAATGCCATCAAAGCAATGCCATGAAAATCCAGAATATACAGAAGCAGAGCATGGACCACAGGGAGGTCAAGAGAAATGAGAAAAGGTCATTGGTTTTGGCATTAAAAACATCATCGATGACCTTGGATGGAACGGTAGAGCGGAGTAAGCTGGATATGAGCCAGATCAAAAGGACTGAGAAAGCAATAGGAGGTGACAAAATAGAAGCTATGGCTGTAGAGAGCTATTTTCCTCTGGTAGTTTGTCTCTGAAAGGGAGAAAAGGTGTAGGATGGTAGCATGAGGGCATGATAGGCTCCAGTGACAGTTTTTTTTTTTTTTTTAAGGATGGAAGAGACCTGCATATGTTCATAGAAACCACAAAAGCAGCCTGTGGATAATGAGAGGGTGACAAATAAGGAGAAAATAATGGAAAAGAAGGAGGATGTACAAGGAGACAGGATCGAGTAGGCAAGTAGAGGCACCAGGACTGTCAGAAAAGACAAGCCACCTTATCCTGAGAACAGAGCAAACGAGAAAAGCCAGGGGAATAGCCACTGGGGTGGGGACGATTTGAAGCGTGCACTTTGAAAGGACAAAGTGACTGACTAGGCGGCACAATGGATCAAATGTTGGACTTGAGTCAGGAAAACTTCAATTCAAATCCAGCCTCAGACAGTTTATTGACTAGGTGACTCTGGGCAAGTCATTTAACCTAAGTCATGGAAACCTCTCAGTTTCTACTTTTGTGAAATGGGAATAATAATACTAAGCAAGATTGTTTTGAGAATCAAAAGAGATATTATAGGTAGAATGCTTTAAAAGACTCTAAAGAGCTATATAAATACTAGCTTTTATTAGAAGAAAGGATGCATGGCAAATGCCTTCAATTTTATAAATGAAATATGAAATCAAGCCCTCTGCCAATAAGGCAGGAGGAGGGGATGGAGTAGGTGGCTGGAGAGACTTCTTGGAAGATTTAGGTTCAAACCCATAACCATGGACAAGTTACTTAATTTGGCCTAGCCTAAGACAACTCCTTAAGACAGTATTATAGATGGGCTGTGGGCTGTGGAGGCAGTTCCTAAACCTGCAGAATTGTACGCCATTGATGGTTCAGATTGCCTTGAATGAGTTTTTGTACCAGAGGAATGACAGACTATTGACATATGTGCCAGATCTTTGGCATTAGGGATAGATAGATAGATAGATAGATGGATGGATAGACAGATAGACAGATATAGACATAGATGTTGATATTGGCAGATATCTGTATCTGTGTGTATGTGTATATATACATACATACACACACATACATATGTATGCACACATACACACACATATCCTTCAATGGCCGGTGTCTGGAGCACAGATAGGTCATTATGTATGTACGCATGCATGCATACACATATATACATAATACACGTGTGTATTTCTATGCACACATGAATGTATACATATTACAAACATGTGTGTTGACATGTATCACTCAATTTCCTGGATCTGGCATATGGATAGGTCATTATGTACAAGTAAATATATATATAATATGTATATATACATATACACACATACATATGCACATACATATACACACATATATATACATACATATGGATGCAGGGATTTGTAATTTATGGGGGAAAATAAGCCACACATAAGAAAAGATAACTAAAAGATATCAATGAAAGTATCTTAGTGTGAAAGGAGTGGTACAGACAAAATGACATGTATAATGAGGGCAGAATTCATGGAAAGGGTAGAGTCTGGGCAGAATTTTAAAGGTTGGGTAGAAGAATTTAAAGGAGCAAAAAGACAGCATGTTGGATTTGGAAGGCGGAAGCAGAGGATCTTGCAAGGAAAGGAAGCAGAATGAACAAAGCCCAGAAGCAAAGCCAATCAGACTTCTTCATCTGGGAAGGGGTCTTAATTCAGAGGAATAGTAGGAGGCTGGTAAAGCAGGTAGTAGATTTACTTTTTAAGAGCAATGAATGTCAAGCTAAGAAAATCTGCCAAAATATTTCACCTGGGGTAAGCACAGTGTCTTATACATAGTAGATATTTCATTAACATCAGTTGAATGAATAAAGTCACTATTTCTCTGACCCCCCATTTCCTCATCTGTAAAATAAGAGCGTTAGACTAGATTATCTCAAAGGTTGTTTTTAAGTCCAACATGCAAACGTCTGGGAGACTTTATCCTGAAGGCAAAGCATAGCCACTTGCAAGGCTAGGACTGCCAGATAGACAAAGGTATTTTAAGAAGAACAATCTGACAGCAAGATGGAGGGATTATAGCTTGGAGTGAAGGAAGGCTGAAAACATGACAGGAGGGGGAAGTTCAAAGGCTCCTTTCCTTGTTGTGGTACCAGATGATAAGGAACTAAACTCTACAGAGTACTAGTTACTGATTAGAAGGCCATTAGTGTCATTTGAAAGTACCCTTTTGATAGAGTGGAAGGCAGATAACAAGGCTCTTAAAGCTATCACATCAGCTGCTACTGTTGCTGATTTTTAGATCAAAGTCAAGTCCAAAGCAGTTCCATTTTCTAGTTTGTTGATTATCTTTATTCTCCTTAAATAATAACATCCAGGGTGCTTTTGATATTAAAGGTTTTAAAATGGACTGGTGTGTTTTGCTGACTTCCAGAAGTTAAAAATTGAAACAGAAGATTAAAACAGGTTGGTAAGACATTTGTCTCAAGATTCCCTTGTAACTGACTGTAAATGATCTGGATTTCTTCTGGTTCCACAAATTTGTCTGGACTTAATGACACTTACAAAATCTTGATAGCTATTGTCACAGCAATAGCCACAGAAGCTCGAGAGGAGAAAGTTGTTGCCACCAAAGTCCTTGGCTCTGTCAAATGGTTCAAAGTCAGAAACTGATATTTCATCGGTGGAAATGACATGAAAGAAGAGGCAGAACCATCTGCTCTACTGCTGCCCCCCCAACGACCCTGGGACTTTTCCACCAGACTTGGTAGCCTTTCATCTGTGTTATCTCCCCTATCAGAACGTGATGTCCTGGAGATCAGGGACTACCTTCCATTTCTATTTGGACCCTCAGTGCTTCACACAGTTCTTTGCTCATTTTAGGTGCTTAGTCAATGCTTCATTGACTTCCAGAATTCCTTTAACTGGAAACAAGTAGGAAAACAAAGTCCAGAAATTCTCAAAAGCTTATTAAACAAAATATGGACATTTGTGGAAATCTGAATATAAATCAAAGGCTAGCCTCCTGATAAAGCATTTCATTTCCCATAAACACGTGATTCACCTATCATGCTAAGAATTCATAAAGACCCGATATTTTGAAAGATTCAAAAGAAATTACTCAGTATTTAAAAAGGTATTGCTTGGGGGTTTTCCATGGCACTCTCTCTTAGGCACTCTATATTCCATCCCCTGCCACTGTGATCCCATACAAGCTGAAGCCCGTGTCTGGAGAGTATGTATGTGTCTGCATATGTATGTAGGTATATACACATTCACATATACATATGTACATGTATATATATATGCACAAAAATATACATGTGCATATACATTATATATGTCTGCATACATAAATACATACACATATATATACACACATAAATACACACACACATATACATATTTATATGCATATATACATATACACAAGAGACAGAGAGAGTTAACAATATACAGAGAACCTCTTGAGCCCCCAACACTGGGGAAGAAGATCAAATTGAGTAAGCTTTGCATTAGAGATGACCTGGTTGGCTATTGGGGGGTGAACACTTTGAACTGCCCCCAAGACTGCACTGGCACCCCTTGGCTTGATCGTTAGGCAGGACCAGGGATTTCCCATGTATCCTGCTGCCAGCTCTTGCTCAGGGAGTGATAATTACATTAACATTGCCTTTTGCTATTGTGACAATCTACTGCCCTAAGGTTCTTGAAATTCTGAGCTTAGGGCTGCTCCCTTCCCTGAGCACTATACCTCCTACCCATCCAAGTTAGCCCAACCCTCCTCATGTTCCTATGCTATTCCTAATGATTTTCCTCTTATGTTCTCTGAAACCTGATTTTTGTTGCTAATAAATTGAGCATTATATTAGACCTGTGTCCTACCTCCTAGTGCTTACACCATACGTTCTCTGTATTAACAATCAACCTGGAATGGCATATAAAACACCAGCCTCAGATCCAGGAAGAACTAGATTCAAGTCTCACCTCTGACACCTACTGACTGTGTGACCCTGAGCAAGTAACTTAAACTCCCTGTTCCAGACAACTCTCTAAGACTGCAATTTCTAGAGGCGATGCCCACCTTCACTGGTAGAGAAGTTTTCTCACCCAGAATTCACAGGTCAAATCCCTAACCCTATATTTTGGATTTATATGTCCTTATTTATATTGTTACACCTAATAACATGTAAATTCCTTGAGAGCAGAAACTCTTTCATTCTTGTCTTTGCATTGCTAACACCTACTCACATGCTGTTGTATAGTAGGTGCTTAATATGGGCTTAAATGATTGGTTTGAATTGAATTGCCATAGGTTGGTTTTTTTTTTTCATTTTATTTTGTGACAACCCTCAATAGGATGACCTGTCTAGCAGGATGAGCACCTCAAAGGACATTTGAAAACAGGGAGGAGAGATAAAAGCAGAAAATTCTCCCACTCTGTCCTTCACCAGCTGTGTTTAACCTCCAGCCCCATGCAGTGATTGTGTACTCAGGTGTATCTGGGAAATGTAAAACACTTTCCTCTACTTTTGTGGTTAAGCAAAAACATTCAATGAGAATTTTAGATTTCTGAGCTGATTGTATTTTTTTAAATCATTTGTTCCATTTAACAAGATTTTTCATTTTTGCCTTAATGTATTCCTAGCTATCAAAGTGCCAGCATTCAGGATTGTCTGGTAAGCTCCTGCAAATTAGGTAAAAAGCAAAGAAAACACAACACAAAAATAATATCTACTAGATACATTATTTTTAGCCTTGGAAAAACCTTGCCAACAACCTGACCCCAAAAAATGAAAAGACTTCAAGACGCCAATTATTGATTCTTATAGGCCAAGGAAGTTGGGGAATGTAGAGGTACAGATTTCTTTCTTCCTTCCTTCCTTCTGTGCTTCCTTCTCTCCTGCATTCCTTCCTTCCTTTCTTTGTCCCTTTCTTTCTTTCTTT
Source organism: Vombatus ursinus (assembly GCF_900497805.2). Lineage (NCBI taxonomy): Eukaryota > Metazoa > Chordata > Mammalia > Diprotodontia > Vombatidae > Vombatus > Vombatus ursinus. The sequence goes on along the minus strand of NW_020950239.1, from coordinate 1,160,807 downwards.
CCTTCTTTCTTCCTTCCTTCCTCTCTTTCTTGCTATTTTTCTTTCTTTCTCTTTTTCTTCCATTTTTCCATACCAAAGGGGAACTAATGTGGCAAACTAAAAAAATGTTTGGTGGATGGTTAACAAACTTCTGGGCAGGAGCAATGATTTAATTAGCTCTTATGAAAGGTCTCCTTATTTATTTAATATCCTCCAATACACGACATCAGCAATACCACAAGAAACAAATACCACGTTTCCCTTGCCGAGCCATGGAAATAACGTTGCTTGAAAACATTCTGCTCTCCAGAGGAAACCCAGAGACAAAGGCATAGGGGAAGGAATTCTCAAAGTAAATAGCTATAAATTGCAAATGCATTTTACAGCTTTAAGTAACATTTTCAATAACAAGTCCAGCCCTAGGAAACAGCACAGTCAGTCCAGTCCAGAACATTAGGGTCTGAATCATTCTGTTTATACGGAGAGACTCAAAGAATCACATGCTTCCTTAAAGGTGGGAGGGGGGAGTGAGGTGGGGAGGGAATCTGTATCCAGCAAACGTTTCAAATGATATTTAAATGAAGCTCTGTATTTACACTTTGCTAATCTAAAGTCATAATTCCTTTTCTCCAAGGTGCTCCTAAAGTGACTTGGATATGTTAGCTTCAAAGACTTAGAAAATCAATATCAATAGTGAAATGAAAAAACAAACAAAGAAAAGCAAAAACTTGTCATCATTGACCTGTGGAACATTGGTAAATGAGCCCTACGCTATACAGAAGCAGTTATTTAGTCATTTTCAGTCATGTCAGACTCTTCGTGACCCCATTTGGGGTTTTCTTGGCAGAGACACTGGAATGGTTTGCCATTTCCTTCTCCAGCTCATTTTACAGATGAGGAAATTGAAGCAAACAGCATGAAATGATTTGCCCAAGGTCACACAGCCAGTGCATGTCTGAGGCTGGATTTGAACTCAGGAAAATGAGTCTTCCTGACTCCAGGCGCAGGGCTTTATCCACTGAGTCACATAGTTCAAATATGGTTTGTAGAAAGAAGAGCTCAGTGACCCTGGATATATTATTTTGCTATTATTATGCCCATTTTGCAGATGAAGAAACTGAGGCTGAGGGAGGTTAAGTGAAGGGTCAAAGAGCTAGCAAGTGTCTAAAGTTGGATCTGAATTAAATTCTTTCTGACTCCAAGTGGAACACTCTGCTGAAAGCACATGGTATGCTGGCCCTATTGGAATTTAAGCTTCTTTGGGCAGATTTTGTTTCATTTCCATTTATGTATCGCTCACGCAGCCTAGCATAGTGTCTGCTGAATTGAATTGATCTATTAAGAATTACTGAGATCTCAGCCATCCAACAAATACTGACTCCATCATAAGATCCCTTCCAGCTTCCAATCTATGGTCCTAATGTTTCAGTGTGTACGAGCACACCCAAGAGAACACATGTGAATATTTGTACAGAATAAAAGAGGAAAATTATAATGGCCTGGTATAGAGGCGGGGAACCTGTGGCCTTGAGGCCACATGTGGCCCTCTAGGCCCCCAAGTGCGGCCCGTTGACTGAACCCAAACCAAAGGTTCTCACTTGAAAACCTAGAGGGCCACATGTGGCCTCCAGGCCGCAGGTTCCCCACCCCGGGCTCTAAGCTGCAAAAGAGTTTACAATTATCTTGTTTAATCATCACAACAAGCATGGGAAGTCGGTGCCATTTTGATCCCCTTTTTATAAATGAGGAAACTGAGGGACATATAAAGCATGACCATTTGAATGTTCTCTCCATGCTGGCTATTACAGAAGGTAATAGCCTTGCCCAGGTCCACACAGCTAGTAAGTATCCGAGGCAAGATTCAAACTCTGGTTTTCCTGAAAAAATAAACATTTTCAATTGAGTTTCTCCTTGAACCTCCACATATTGGTGTCATTCTTAGGTCTTCAAAGAGATGGATTGAAAGAGAAATTGAAGAAGGGGTAGAATTTTTCCCCCTTAGACTATTAATTTGATTAGGCAGAATAAGGAAATAGAGTTGGGGCTCCGTCTACTCTCATCCAGACGTTCCTTAATGCAAGGAGTCAGAAATACTCTTCTGCTTCCTTATGCCCCACCTCAAATGGACCTGCAATGAGGACTTTCTCCATCTTTTGTAGCTTAGAGATGTTTTTGGTAGTCACACTGCAATAGTGAGCATCATGACCCCACAGCAGGCTATGTTAGGTAGTTATCTATACTTCTGATTCTGGAGCACTATATATGTTGGGACATCACTCAGCTGGGTCCCAAAGGGGTCAAACAGGGCTTGTATTTGGGCCAGCTGAGCTCTTCATGGGCTTACCTTTCTTCCAGTGTGTCTTCAAAGACAGCTTTCATACTGAGCTGGGACTGCAGCTCCATCTCCAGCCCCTGAAGGCTCCATCTAAAGTCGGTGGCCACCATTTTGCTTGTTTGGAGCTGTCCCATGTAGAAGGCTGCTTCTCAGTTCAGCTCTTCTGTCTTGCTGGTGAACCAACCCTCAGGATCTCACCTTGTTATTTCTGATACAACCTCATATTGATTTCTCATGACAGTAAGATTTTTGAACAAGTTGATACCTCTTCATGACAACCTGGTCATCCACTTATTCATTTGGAGCACTCACTTCTTCTCCGTGGTTGTTCTTGAGGGAGGTCAGCTCCTCCTTCAGGCCTTCAACCTAGCTGGCCAGGTTCAGCTCATTTAGCACCCTGAGCAAATGACCGCTGTCAGCCTCCACTCTCAGGTGGAGCATCTGCTCAGCCTCAAACTTGATTCAGAACAATCTGTAGAATGGTCTTGGAGTTCTCAACAGTTGCAGCAAATAAGCATCTGATCCTAGAAGTCCTCGATAGTCTTGAAGCAGTGGCTATGGATCTGGGTGGGCCCAGGATGTTGAGTTCCAAGTTCTCCTCAGCCTCCTCCAGAGCACACCTTATCCAGAAAGGAGGACAGCTAATCACTAAGCCACTCTTTGATCATCTTCTCTTTACTGATGAGAAGCCTGCTGGAATCCCCATAGCCCACTCTGAAGTTGCTGCTGCTACTGCCCCATGTAGCCCTCACTCAACTCTAAACAGAGAAACCAGAGTGAAGAAACACCTCAGTCCCAGAAGGCCCTATGGATTCTGGGTGCATAGAATTCAATCAGGCCTCCAAAGCCAACATTGAGACAGAAGGAGAATTAGAGAGCACCTAGTCCTGAAGGAAGAGGGAACTAGGTTATACAGTGGATAAAGTACTTTACCTGGAGCCAGAAAGACTTGAGTTCAAATTCAGACTCACACACTTACTAGCTGTGCAACCCTGAGCAATTCATTTTATCACTATCTGCTTCAGTTTCCTCAACTGAAAAATGGGCATCATAATAGCAACCTCCTCACAGACTTCTTGTGAGGATCAAATGAGATAATATGTGTAAGGTGCTTGGCAAACCTTAAAATGCTATACAAATACTTGTTATTATTAGTAGCTATTAGTCCAACATTCTCATTTTTGAAATAAGGAAACTAAAATTCAATGAGGGGAAGTGACTTGTCCAGGACCACCTGAGTTGGGGTGGGAAGAGAACAAACATTTATTAAGCAGCTATTATGTGTCAGGCACAATGCTAAAAGCTTACACACTGAGTAAAAGCAACCCAGATCCTCTGACTCCAAACTCAATGTTCTTTTTCCTACATCATTTGGTCATCCATTAGCATTTGTCAAATTAGGCCTTAGTTATTAACTTTTGTTAATGAAATAGAACCTAGTACATCATAAGATTGTGAGGTCCTTCAGAGCTGAGTTTTTTTTTTTTTTTTTTTTGCCTTTCTTCGCATCCCCAGTGCTTGACAAAGAGTCTGGCACAGAGTAGGCCTTTAATAAATGCTTGTTGATTTGACTTGCACAGGGAAAATAAACATTGTATAAAGCTATAAACCCCTAGGGTATAGTGAGGCATAATGATGGTTCTAATTCATAGCTTTCATGTGCATGCAAACAAAACAGATTTCCATAACACGAAGTTAGCAGGCACAATTGTCCTTGTTTTTTGAAAATAACCATAGTGTGGAAACAAGTGGAACCAGGCTCACAGTGAACTATGTCATGACCAATGATCAAAGGAAAAGAAATGGTTTTATCTTTTTCCATCATGGGCTTCTTCCATCTGGATTCAGGAATTAATGGTCTTTGGAAAAATACACCCAATCTTTAACCTTAATGAACATGCCCATAAATGCCCCAGACCATTAATTACATGGGGACCTTAGGAATCAAGCTTAACGCTACCTCATCAGCATCCATGGCGGTCAGCTGCATTATCCTGGAGCCGTCTCCAATATTCTCTTCTACTGTCAGATCGAGTGTATCTGTTGGAAATACTGGGGGATTGTCGTTGATATCCTGGAGTGTTATTTCTACCTACAGGAGAATAAATAATGTAATATTTAATATTTACAGGAATAGTGTACTATTTATTTATGATATATAATGATATTTTTAAAAACATTAATACCACATTAAATACCAGATTAAACATGCACACCCAATGAATGATCCCAATTTGACAAGAAGCATACATGATTTGACCATCCAAGTGAATAAATGCCTTCCAAATCACAGGCAACAGAAACATCCCTGGACATGGTGCTCTAAAGGGCCTACAGTCCATGCTATATAAGGATTCCTTGAGGATCTGGGGATGTTTAGTCTGGAAAAAGGACAATTTGAGAGGAAATAATGACTATTATCAAGTAAGTGAAGTTCTGGGATGTGGAGGAGGTATAGGACTTCTTCCTCTTGGCCTCAAAGGCCAGAACTAAGAATAATGGATGGAAATCACAGATGTAAATTTATCCTTGAAGTAAGAAATACTTCCTAACAATGAAAGCTATCTGAAAATGGAATGGACTTTCCCAGGAGGAAATGGATTTCCTAACACTAATGGTTTTCAAGAAAGGCCAGATGAGTACTTGTCAAGACTGTTGAGAGGACTCTCGTTCAGGCATGGGTCAACAGATAGACAAAGCATTTATTACATGTTTAATACATGCCAGGAACTATGCTGAGTATTGGAATACACATATAAGCAAAAGAGAGTTCCTGACCTCAAGGAGTTGTAAAGGTCTTTTTTTTTTAATTACACTCATTCCTTTATTATAGGCATTTGGTTAAGACAAGATATAAAAGGGATCAAAAGTAGGGAGGCTGAGAGGATTATGTCAGATGATTTCTGGGAGCTCCTACTCTGAGACTTCATGATATACTAATAAATAGACTCTGACATGTTGCTAGAAACTGATTTAAATGGTCTTCCCAAATAAGTTCCACTTATCAACTGTTATTGTCATCCGTAGTTTTGAATACAGCGGAGAACCACTGGGGATGAAGACCATGCAGCCTTTAATGTACATGGTATAAAATCCTCTCCAAGATGGCCACCCATTGGCAACAAAATTCTGGGGCAAAGAAAAAAAAATCACATTTTTATGGTTGAAAAAATCTGCATTTTTTCCACCTTAAACAGCATACCTCAATTTTGGAAAACAAAACAAAACATTTTCCTTCCCTCCCTCCATTTTCACTTCCATCTCCAGTGCTGATTTTCAACTCAAGCTAAACAAACATTCCTTTTACATGTAGTGTTTATAGATTTTTACAAATATTAGCAGCTTTGTTTGAGTGATCCAAGCCAGGGTTATTTGCTTGGTGCCCTACCTAAGCAAAATTGTTTAACTCAGAAGATTGCAGAAGTCTGAGTAAATACTGGGAGCCATGCGCTTCCTCTTGGAACTGGGCCCTAAAAATTCAAACCAGAATGGGGAAAACAAAGATCAAGCTGAATTACTGATAAAAAGCAAAAGTTGCCCAAGAAAAGTATAAAAAAAAAAAGAAAAAGAAAATATGATGGCTCAGAGAGCCCAAGCTGTTTTGCTGAGGTCTGACCAGGACACTTTGTCTCATGAACTGGGTTGAGAAGCAACATCATGCATCTCTAGAAAGAATGGATTTGTAATCTGGAGATGATGCAAATTCCAGCTGTGCTATTTAATACATTTGTGATCTTGATCAAGTTACCTCTCCACTATGGGCCTCAGTTTCCTTGGGTGGGTCCACCTTGGGCCTTCTCATCATCTCCCTACACTTTCCTGGTGATGTCACCAACACCTATAGTATCAATTACTATCTCCATGGGGACTCACAAATCTAGATTTCAGGGCTTCATCTCTCTCATGAGTGTCTCTAATTGCTTACTTGAAATCTCCACTTGAATTTCCCTTAGGGATCACAAACATGACATGTCCAAAACCGAAATCCTTATCTTTCGCCCTAATCTCATTTCTCCTCCTAACTTTCTATTTTGAGGGAACCATCATTCTTCTAGTCAACCAGACTCATATACTCATGTTCTCCTAGTCTCTCTCATCTTGAATATCCAATTAATGTACTTCAAGATATATTTTGCATCTGTCATCTTCTCACTGCTCACATCACAACCACCCTCCTCTAGGTCTTCATCCTCTCTTGCCTAGATTACTATAACAGTTTCCTACTTGAATATTCTGTTTTGAGTAAATAAGATGTTATTTTAACCACATAATACACATACTCCATTGACGCAAACTCTCTCTTCCTTAGTAGACCGTTTCCATGAGTTGTTTTTTTTTTTCTCCTTTGTGGGGGAGGCAATAAGGGGATGCAAAAAATTTATCAATTTGGGTTAGCCCTCTGAGGATGCTGAATTTCTCAGAACTTACCTTGGTTGGTCCTCAGAAAGCAGAACCACAATTGGTTCTAGGCCTTTCATGCTTGGTAAGACTGACTAAAGACTGAGCTCCCTAAAGTGGCTTTCTAGGACCCAGGCTTACTGACACATCACATCAATTATCTGATCAATCAATCTACAAGAATTTATTCACTACTTAATATATTCCAGGTCTTGGGAATACAAAAACTGAAACAACTGCTACTCTTACAGAGCTTATGTTAAACTTTCATAGTGATATCTTACAAAAGAAAGAAAGAAAGAAAGAAACACCAACATCATTAGCTGAAAAGAATTCCCAGTATCCAAAATGTTCTTAGCATTGTATACACTTCTCCAAGTAGGATGGAACCAGTATTATGCCAATGTTAATGTTGACCATTTCCATTAAATTGGTGGCATCTTTGACAGACTTGACAATGGAAGCATGATTAAAGATAGCCTTCATCGACTTAGGATCTGTTCTCTGCTTGGGATGAGGCTTTCTGCCTTGTGGTTTCCCCCAATAAACAAATCCCACCTTCTGGGAAGGAGATTTCTCTTGTCCCCCGGTTCCTCTTGCTAGAGTCTCCCCTCGCAGATTACCTCCCATATATTCTATATAAGTCTATTTCGTATGTGCACAATTATTTCAAAGTTATCTCATCCATCAGTATGTGAGCTTCCCCATGAAGGGCGTCACATTTTTGCCTTTGCCCTAGTACTCAGTACATAGTAAGTTCAAATAAATTCCTGTTGACTGACTGACTAAGACCCCAAGATCTTCTGTTCCCTACTATATATAAGGACCATTGTGCCCATTAGGTGCTATCTCTTTCTGCACCCACTATTGCTTAGTTTCTCATTTCCATCAAGAAATAGGAGGCCAAAGGGCAATCTCTAATCTAGGATCAGACTCATCGTTCCTCTGGTCCTATTGTATTTTGAGTTATTTGGACTTACTCCACTCTGGCATTGGCATATTAAAGACCTGGTTGCTCCTGCCAAAGTTTCTGACCCCAGGATCTTTAATCTTTGACAAGTTGCTTATTCTATCTAACTGCTCACTCCATTTTTACTGACTGACAGATCATTAGCACTTTTGTTCTGATCTCCAAGCCTTTTTCATTAGCCCTGATATCTGCCTCCTTTTCTCTTGGTCCTGGCTGTATCTTGACCACCCTTCGGTCATCACCAAAGCCAGCCTTGGGCATTTTGGATTTTGACCTCTGGTTCTAGTACATACACACGTACCATTTGCCATACATGTACACATACATACACATGACTGAAACTGAAATAAGATTTAGACAAAGGAATTATGATGCAGAAAGAAGGGCTGAATCTATGATTTCATTCATCTAGGGCAAATGTGGATGAGAAGGCTACCTACACTAGCAAAGATCAGGGCCTTCTCTCCAATGCTTAGCCTAGGAAAGTTGTCCAGATCACTGAGAGTCAAGTGACTTGCCTGGGGTCACAAAAAGGTATGTGTCAGAGGGAAACCTCAAACTCAAGTGTTCATAGCTCAAAGGCCACAGTGCCATGACTGCCTCTCAATGAGACAACAGCATCTTAGAGGACTTTTTTAGCTCCAAACTTGTTTTCTTTTAGGATACATACATAATGAATCATTGTGGTTTACTTTTAATCTCTGGAATGCTAATGCAATGCTTTAAGCCTTATTAGAAAATGTAAACCTTAAACACTGTGTACCACATGCACTACTCTTTGCAAATGCAAAAGGGATGAAAATACAGAGCAGTCCTCCTTGCTATTAAGCCCTCGGTATGTGTTTGCATGCAGCACCCAAGCACGCAGGTTTTCTGGGAGAAGAGGTAAAAAGAAGATGAATTCTGCTTCTGCCTATGGGATCTGAGGCAAGGAAGCTGGCTGCCACGTTTAACTTAAGGACACTTTGGCACCAGTTGCTATTTCTTACTGTTGACCTTGACAAGGTGGAGAGGGGGAGTTACGGCACATGTCTCTTCTTTGCAGCAGTCATGGCTGGCTAGCTAGCTGACCTTGTATGGAACTAAGGAGCTAACTCAAGTGCTCCTCCAAGTAAGTATATACATTTTGACTATATCTAAAAAAAGTGTCATCCTATTGTATGATAATGACAACAGGTCACATTTCTCTAGCACAGAAACACTTAGAAATTTCTTTCCCATCAACTCCCCTATCTATCATCCTGGAAAGAGCTCTTTTCTCCCGCAACAAAGACTAACATTTTATATTATAGTCGCTCATTTGTAGAAAGAATCAGTAGCACGAATTTAGATTCAGGGGGCTGCATATTACATTTCTTTTTTGTATGTCAAATACATAGCACTGAAATCTAAACATCAAAGTGAATGGAATTCCATAGTCATTATCTAGCATTGCCATTTATCACTTAAGATTTAAATCATCCTATTTTCTTACCCAAAATTACTTCATTTGCTATAAAAAAGTGTCATAATCTGTATCTTTCCTTGTTTTGTGATCCCCTCCCCCGTCTCTTTCTTTTCAAAACCACTGGAAATTCTTCAGCCGTGGGCCTGGATTCACTGTTTTAGCATATCCAAGACACTTCATCATGTAGCATAGCCAGAATCTATTACGGTTTGCAAGTGACTCATACTTCTGCTATGAGAAAGCCAGAATAAAGAACATTTACATCTTTAAAAAATGCCTCAATGGTCAGTACAGGTAACTTGATCTTGGATTCCAGTAGGTATGTAAAGGATTTTGAATCCAGCATACTCCTACACAAGGAAAATGATGTCTTATTACCTTGCCATTGATCCAAAATGAGGGCTACCTCAAGCTGGGGAAAAAAAATAAAACATTTGGGGGAGAAAAAAAGGAAAAAAAATATTGTTTGCATGGAGCCTTTGCACAAAAATCTAGGCAGGTTTGGGTGAGAACCATAATTGTCTATCAAGAAAAGTAAATAATGCAACTTCACTCTGAGGGTAGGAGCTCTTTGGAATCTGCATGTGCCTATATTAAATAGAGACCTAAGCTTTCAATATGTGAAGGGAAATATATTCAGTTCAATTCAATAAACATTTATTAAATGCCTATTATATGTCAAGCACTATTCTAGGAAGTGGGGCAACAGAATCCCAAACCAAACAGTCACTACCCTCAGGGAGTCATGTTCTATTTACACTTTATCTAACATAAAATCTGGTTTTCTCTACAAAACTTTAGACAGTCAGTCATCTAACCTCTATTAAGTGCCAGACACTGTGCTAAGTCCTGGGGATGCAATGAGAGGCAATAGACAGGGCCTTCTCTCAGGGAGCTCACAATCCAATACATTAATAAGCATGTCATTGCTTAATGACTATTATACTCTTTTTGTATTCCATAGGACAGTAATTTGAACTTTAGGTCATGTTCTGTTAAAGACAACATCCACATTTTTAGGATCTGGCTCCATGATTTTGTAAATATTTATAAAAAGAAAAAAAGAAAAAGAAAAAAGATTGTAATCCCTCTATAAATCAATAGAGAAGCTTTCAACAGTCTCTCGGCCATTGAGAAGAAAAGTGACTTAACCAGAATTGTATGGAAAGTAAGTCAGACTCGGGATTTTTAAGCATTCAGTGTAGTAAAGTGGAAACTGGGGTAGACTGGATTTGAAATCAGAGGATCTGGATTCTGATTCTGCCTCTGTCATTTCCTATGTGACCTAGAACAAGTTAATTAACCTCTATGGACCTCAAAAGGTTGGATGAAATGGCCTCCTTCTAGTTCTCAGTCTGACATCCTAAGACTCCAAGTGAGTTTGCCTCAAATAAACAACTTTAATAAACATTGCCTTCATAAAATACACACACACACACACACACACGCACACACACGCGTGCGTGCACGCACACACAAAACACAACACAACAATAGCTGAAGACCTAATATTTGGCTTAGAAAGAGAGATCCTTACTAGCTTCTGGGTCCTAAGCAAGTCATTGTATCTCTGTAAGCCTCAGTTTCCTCAACTAAAAAATATGAGCATTAGGTACAATGTCCAAGAAGGTCCCTTCAGCCTTAAAATCTATGAAATCAGCCAAAAAGGATTTTAGAGCCCAACACATTCAATTACAGAGGAGGAAACTAAGCATCAGTTAATTAGCTTACCCACAGTCATGCGTGTAATTAATGGCATAGTAGGACTAGAACCTAGAACTTTTGACTCCTGGTCTGATGGTCTTTCTCTTGGACTAGGATAAATTCATCTTAGAGACTAAAATTCAGAAAATACATCTTGTATACCCGTTGTACCCTACATTGGTTCCTCAGCTCCAAATGAGTTTGTGTATATTTGTAGAAAATTCACTAAATAACTTTGCAAGTAGATTTATGACATATAGATGATATATAGAAGAATCTAGAATGTTGGTAGGCAAAAGTTAGATGCTTCTATTTCATGTTTGTTTGGGCTTAATTTCAAAAAACATAAATTTAGTCCAGTTGATTTAATAACTAGCATTTAAACGATACTTCAAGGTTTTTAAAACACTTTACATATGTCATTTCATCCCATCTCACAATACTATGAAATAAGTACTACTTTATATGTCCATTTTACAGATAAGGAAACTGATGCTTAGTGATATCAAGTGACTTGCAAGCTTGTGCACATCTGAGGCAAGATTTGAACTCTGACTCCACGACCAGCACTTTATCCAAGATGCCGCCTAGCTGCCCCCACAAACATTTATTAAGAAGCTCCTAATATACGTGGCACTATACTTGTCACTGGGAATACAAAGAAAAAATAAAGCAGTCATCTTCCTCAAATAGCTTGCATTTTCCTGGGCTAAAAATAAAACAAATGATGTATGATATATTTTAGAACAGATCACTCATCTAAGTTATATGTACGTAATAGCTATGACAAACGGAACAGTATTCTCAAAGTGAATGCTTCAGCTTCCTGGCAGCCAGCAACATAAGATCACGGGTTTGCAGTGTGTTTATACCAGGAAAGGACCTATGAGCAACAGGTGAGCCTGGAGAGGAGCCAACCTTTAAAGAATGACCAGAACCGAGCACGACACTCAGTTAGCTCCATTCTTGATAACCGAATTCTTGTGATGGCTGTCTGATTGTGTGCTGCCCTAAGAGACAGAATTCATGCACTTACTATGTTGCTCAAAAGTTAGAACCAAATAAGGATATTTATTTTTGAAAGCAGAGACGATCATGTGCAGCCACATCAAGTTTTTTTCATGAATCAGAGCTGTTTATGTGTTGTATAATTGACTATACTAGAAAAAAAAAGACAAAAAATTTTCAATTGTAAACGAAGAACAACAATTAAGTTAAAATATGCACAGTATGGGGAAAGTTATGGAAGTTGTGACACCATACTTAAAAACACACATCTCAGATTCTGTATACAAGCCAACATTCATCTAAATGTGGTGGACTTTTTTTTTTACATGCAAAGCATCCTATAAGAATTAAAATGTTAAAAAAGATGCCACAACATTTTTTCAGGGTTTTGATTCCCTCTTCCCTTCTCTCTTATCTTTTTCATTCTTTCCCTCCCTCCTTTCTCTACTTTGTTTCATTCTCTGTCTCTGTCCCTCCCACTTCCCTTCCTTTCTTTTCTCTTCTCTCTCTCTGTCTCTGTCTCTCCTCTGTCTCTCTCTCTCTGCCTCTTTGTCTCTCCCACTCTCTCTCCTTATCTCTCTCTCTCTCCCTCTTTCCCTCTCTACTTCCCTTCCTCTCTCTTTTCTTCCTTCCTTCTTTCCACATCTCAAAACTCAGTTCTATGTCTCTGTCTTTTCTATCCATTGCTCTGTAATCCGGGGTGAAAGAGATCAAAAATAAGCCCTCTTCCACATGACAGTGCACATATTTTTAGAGATCAGCCATGCAGGTTAAATAAGCCCACTGCCTTCAACCACTATTTATATGGTATTGGGGGTTCAGCCTTGCTGATGAACTAAGACCAAGACCTCCAATATATTTTAGAGGTGCACTAGACTTAACAGCTTGTGGACATCGGTAGAAGAGACATTCCCTTATTCCCCCTTACAACTTCCCAGTTTCATTAATGAGTTCAACAATCATGCCTATTAGTTCTTTCAGTAACAGAGGTTATGATTCATTTGAGTCAGGTGACGTTAATGCATGGAGGGCAGGAAAGTCTTCTTTCACGTCCTTATCATGGGGTGGACACTCTGTGGTGAATTTGTGGGACCATGTAGACAAGAGTCTTATAGAATAGGCAGATATGGATAAGTTTAGATCTGCATCATTGAAGAAGGAATGTCTAAATCAAGTGGACCACAGATTCGTTCATGTCTTTGAGTATGAATAATTGTATTGATGATGATGGTGATGATGCCAATAATAATAGTGATAATGATAAATGACAAAGGTTATTGATTCTATTTCCTAGTAGAGTAATCCTTATATTCTATTCCTCTTCAATGAATTAAATGACTCAGAATTTAGAAACTGCACTATTTAGGAGAGAGTGATTCATTACAAATGATGAGTGGTCAAACCAACCTGCCATCCACTGTTTCCATTATTATGTCAGCAATGAAGACAGAACATTAACATGAGCTATTTATGGTCAAGAGAGCTAGACTGATTGATTAATGGGTTGTCTGACTACATGTGTACACTGCTCCACACACAGAAATGGGTTCTTTGTTAACCAAAGAGGAGATGAACAATTTTCTGGTTATTATAATGCTTTGGTGCTTGATAGAATATTTTGAACAAATGGAAAGAGGCAGAAATTTTAGGTTGCCAGCGGCCAATGAGGATATAAACAACAAATCATAACAGAATCCATGTTAGGATACCAGAGGGCATGCAAACAACTTTCGAAAGCAAGTCCTACCCTTTTCAAAGCATTTGCAATCTCACTGGGGAGGCAAAAGACCTGTTTGTGAGAAAGAAAACAAGTCAGGACCAAAGTGTGTGACCCAGCCTCCATATAGTAAGAGTATGGACAAGGGTGAGACGAATTAAAACTAGAGAAAGATCTCAAAAAACTCAGCACACAATATCAAAATGGATAACTATCTGACTTCATCAAGACATATACATACACACACACACGTATGCTTTTACATGGCACATGAGAGAAATGAGTAATCATTTTAGCAGAGAAAATATAGGAAAATACATAAAATTAGATACAGCCCTGGCCATGAAATGTAATAGGCACTAATGGATGTTACAGACCTCCACGAGTGGCAACAGATACTGGTGTTCATATCATCATTTATTTTTCTAAAAAAAAAAATGAACTCAGCTGGAGGAAACTAAAAACGTCTAATCATGTAAAGCTATGTGCTGACAACAGGTAATTTGAGGATTTTAAAGATGTAAATTTGTAGGACCAGACAACAAGGGCTTTGCCTTAGAGCACTGAAGCCCTTACCATCCTCCAAACCCTGGAGCTATCTCACTCCTTCCACCCTAAGCAGTGGCTACTGTCTGGCAGTTTCAAACAGAAAAAAAAAAATACACAAACACACAAGAGAAAAGGAATTTCATAGAATGCATCTATGTGGAGTTGGTCCTGTTGTATAGGATAGGGCAAACCCTAAGGATCTCAGGGCACAGCAACGTGCTTAGAGACACATCACTTGTCTGGGTGGATGAGGGATGATGTACATGGGAAGGAAAAAGGTCAAACAGTTTTCTACCCCCACTAATCTCATTCATCTGCTAATAGTTCCACATGTGTGCAAATTCGGACACTTTCTTCTCTTCATACTTATGGTTGGCAAAAGCCTGCCCTATGGTGAACTGGAAAAGAACTGAGATATATGTGTGGTGTGTCAGAGTGGAAACTTATAATGTTACCGACTCCAAACAAGGAGATGTCCTTTTCCAATGAGACACACACTTGTGCACCTACTTGTTAGCCTGCTAAAGGGAGAAGGGACTATTTCACATCGACCTCATCTTCTGCTATTGTATGTAAAGGAAAAATGGTAAAATAAGAGGAATTTATCAGTTTTGTACTGGGAAGCAACACCATTTTCTTCCCTTTCCTCTTACCCTTTAAAATGTCATTTTGAGGGGCAGGTAGGTGGTGCAGTGGATAGAGCACTGACCCTGAAGTCAGGAGGACCTGAGTTCACATCTGGCCTCAGACCAAACACTTGACACTAGCTGTGTGACCATGGGCAAGTCATTTAACCCCAATTGCCTAAAAATTTAAAAAAAAGTCAATTTGAGAGCAATTGTTGTTTTTTTCTTTTTGTTTTTGTTTGTTTTTTGGTGGGATACCCATTGTAGAAATATTATTAGTTCTGGCTCAAGTCAAATATAGCAATATGTGTATGCTGCCATTCTATACTTGAAACTATGGGTATTTCTATGTTTAATGTAGGAATAATAAAGATAAAAGACATTTTGTTTTGAGTATCAAATGAATAAAAAGGAAAAGTTAAGTGATAATGAAGCTTACTAAAAGAATGGTGAACTATGAAAGTGTGAAATGAATAGGAACAAGTAGGCAAATTCTAAACATAACAAGATAAAGATACAGAATTCATGTTACAAATTTAATTAAAAGTGCTATTTTCAAGCTAATCTTAGAATCAATCTCTAATTTGGCAGAACTATTCCACATGCGATCCATTCAAGTTATTTTCTGATGACTTCATGCAGCCACTACATTGACCTACTGCCTTCCCAATTAGAGAATTTGACTGTTTTCATCAAAGGTGATGATGACTATGATGTATGAGAAGAGTAGTAATCACCATTGATAATTATGATGACCAAATTAATGACAAACTCATTGTGCCCATGGAAATATTTGAAATGTCTAGATGCTGATATTACTATTGAAATCCTTTGGAGTTTATTCCAATGAGAGACTCTAATGTCATCTAGATTTCAGTTTTCATTCCATCCTGTGGTTCTTTGATAAAAAAAATGGCAATAAGTATGTCTTTAATATAAGGTTCCTTCTCCTTCTGCTTCTTCGTAAATTTCATCATTTAAGTACAACAAGGAATTAGAAACTACAAATCTCTCAAGTCTGTGAAAGTTATTGAGGAGAGGGGAAATAAACCTAAAGGTTCCTTTCTCTAGACTATCTGAAAGCTGACTCCTTTTTATCTAGATGTTTTACTGGCATATTTCCAAATAGTTTTCTTTAATTACACAGAAAGCGCTTTCTTAATCCATTAAAGCTATGATGGTTAAGAGCTTTAGCTTGCTGGTTTTTTTAAGCTGGGAATAAAATGATAACCTCATCAATCCATTGTCCTCTGTCTCTGATAAAGTGTGCACAAGAGTAACACTTATGCTCAACCTCAACATCACCCCAGGTGGCAGAATTTCTAGTTATGGCTATGAATTGGAAACTCAAACTGGGTACTCTTTATTCTACTTCAGTGCGTTTCAAATACTAGCACTCCTCATGGGGTCAGATTATAATTTTCCTGCCCTCCTCCCTATCTCCAACAAAATAGGTAGTGGAATTCCCCAAGGAAATGAAAAAGAAATGTAAACCCCCTATGAGTACTCCATTTCTAAAAGGCTCACTCTTTATAGCTAATTCCAGGAAGACCTCTCTCCCCACAACCCTTGTCATTTTTAAATTTATCTACATAGAAACAACAATGGCAAAACTTTTAAACTGAACGTGTATACCTAAATAGCAAAGGCTTCCATCATGTTGGGTGCATCCTTTAGAATTTAGAACAGAGGTTCAAATCCAGAATCTGCCACTTGCCACCTATGTGACCTTAACCAAATCATTTTAGCTCTCTAGGCTGAGTTTAGTATTGTCATGTGTAAAATGAACACATTGGACCGGGTGAGTCCCTAACGGTTCCCTCTTAGTTTAAATCCTACACTTCTATGATCTTTGGAAAGGAAGCTTTGGAAGTTTTATGACATTCTGAATATATGGTTATGACTGTTCTAATCTTAACTTACATATCAGTGTATCTGATGGCTAGATCATAATTAAAAATAGCAGAACCAATTTGAATATTGTCTCATTTCATAGGGATATTGACTTAGAGGATTTATGATTCCATCATTTTGAGTTCAATGTACACATGCTCTAAAACTGAGGAACTGGTCTCTGATAGTTGTTGTAGCTAAAGAGAAATATAGGTATATATATATATACTATATATATATATATATATATATAGTATATATATGTGTATATATATATATATATATATATAGCCAGAGAGAGAAAGAGATGTAGATAGAGGGATAAATGGATAAATAAATATAGATGTAGACAAACATAAATATACATGTACACATAGACAGAGATGTAGAAATAGACATAGACATAAATGTATGTATGTGTACGTATAGTTGTAGATCTAAATGCAGATACAAAGATAGAAATAGAAGGAGAGATAGACATTGATATCAATATAAAAACAGATATAGATTCTCCTGTAGCCATCAGAGGGCTGAGAGGTGGTAATCACCTCTCTACACTTAATAACACATATGGTCTGTCATCCAGACCATATTCATAGTCTTGATAAGATGATGGTACCTCCCCTGAGTTTGCCCGCCACTGGCATTGCCTCTGAGAACCCAGAGCCAAATCCTTGCCGTGATTGGGCATCGGAAAGTGATTTTAGTGTGGAATAAAACATAGACTAGGGAATATACATGCTGATGGGCAAATTAAAATGAGAAAAAATAGGGAAGGTTTAATTTCTTTAAGAAACTACCCAAAAAGACCTGGGTCCAAATCCTGCCTTGACACATACTGAAGGTGTGACCTTAGGCAAGTCATTTAACCTTTCATTGTTATAGACAAATCTTTGGGATTATAATTTGCCAAAATGGTGCAGACCTGCATTGATAGATGGAGTTTCCTCATATAAGAGTTCCCTAACTAATGAATTTATAAGTACATTCCCTATCCTTAAGAAACCAGAAACAGAAACATACGTTTCATGTGGAAATCAATCATTTACATAGCCACCCATGCAGTGTTGTGAGGTCATCGTTTATCTAAATCATAGTCTCATAGGTTTAGAGTTAGAAGGAACCTTAGAGGTCACTGAATCCAATTCCTTCTCTTTATGAATATGGAAACTGAGGCACAGGGAGATTAAATTTCTCACCAAAAGACACACAGGCATTAAGAGTCAGAATTGGGATTTGAAGGCCTTCTCACTTTAAATCTCCTTGCTTTCTCACTCTGCCATGATGACATTAATTAGGTCATACTTTCGATATGGAAATATAAATCTTTATTAGTACTCTCTCCCCTACTTTTTTTGTCACTAACATTTACACTTAAAATAATAAAGGACTAGTTGGTTCATTGGTGCAGACAATTTCCCACTGAGGAAACTCTCTATTAATGCAGCTAGGCACCTTCAATGAATCTCATAATCTTTTTTTTTAATTTCATGATGTCTTTAATAACTCCAAGTCTCATCTCTGAAAGACTGTACCTAATACATGCTTCATGCCTTCTTACTTATGTGTATTTGCTTACATGGTTCTTTTTTATTTAATGTTTTATTTTCCCCAAATTACATGTAAAAAAAATTTTTAACATTATTTTTTTAATTTTTGAGTTGTAAATGTCCTTTCTCTCTTCCTCCCTCCCTCCCCCCCCCCACGTTGAGAAGGCAAGCAATTTGATATAGGTTGTACGTGAATATACCTTATAGTCTTAAGGAGTTGCCTAGAGGTTTGAAAGGTTAAATGTCAGTGTATGTCAGAGTCAAGCCTTAAATCTAAATCTTCCTGAATCCAAGATCAGCTAGCACTTCAAATAATAATAATAATAATAATTAGATCACTATGGGAAAAAGAGAGAGGAAACAAATTTCTTTCTTTGACTTTATTTCTTTGTTGTTTTCTTCTGAAAGCCTTAGCAAGAGTGATCATAAGATCTAAAGTGATCAAATCCAATTCCCAGAACATTATCATATATACAGGCATCGCCTTGCTTAGCCACGCAATTGGAGGAAAGGAGAGACGGTCATATGGACAATCCAAATTATCAATAATTCAATTATTTTTTCCTTGTAGAATGTACTCAACCTACACTTTATCAGACATACATACACATATATTTTATTCCATGCTATGCTAGAACAATGTAATGTAATATGATACAGTGCAATGTGATATGATGTAAAAATAGACACATTCTATATCTCAACCCCAACACCTTGCCTGTTTGACTTTGTTTTCAGTAGTTTGGAATGCAGGTGGGAGATGGCAGAATTAAGCCAATAACATAGGATAATGCATCTAGAAAGAGAATGAAACTCAGTAGCCTCAGAGTGTCTTGGCTTTGCAAATGAGGAAATTGAAGCAAGGGAAGTTAAGCAACCTGTCTGAGGTCACAGGGACTCTGTCAGAGGCAGAAATTGAACCCTGTCTTCCTGGTTCTTAAGCCACAATGGCCTAGCAAACCACTTAGCCCACTATGATAGCAGTTCTCAAACTTTTTGGTCTTCAGACCCCTTTATATGCTTCAAAATTGAGTATCCCCCAAAGATTTTTTTTGTTTATGTGGGTTATAGCTATTGATACTGTACTGGAAATTGAAATGTCTCCATATTATTATGAAGATTATTTTGACCTTGAGAAACCTTTGCAAAGGCCTTAGGGATGCCTAGAGGTCCTTTTTTATTGTTGTTCAGTCATCTTCAGTCATGTTTGACTCTTCATGGCCCCATTTTAGAGTTTTTTGGCAAAGATACTAGAGTGATTTGCCGTTTCCTTCTCCAGTCCATTTTACAGATGAGGAAACAGAGGCAAACAGGGTTAAGTGACTCCCCCAGGGTCACATAGCCAGTAGGTTTCTGAGTCTGGATTTGAACTCAGGTCTTCCTGACTCCAGGCCTAGCACTCAATCCACCGTACCACCTAGTCGTCCCAAGGGTCCCTAGGTCACACTTTGAAAACCACTACACCATGTCAGGTTGTAGTTAAGCTTGAAACAAAACAAAAATCAGTATTTGTGACGTATTCTTTTTTTTTCTTTTACAAAGCATTACATCTTTTTTTAAGATAATCTCACCTTCTGCAGATTTTGACTGTTCCTATAAAGGCCTAAACATTTCAAATCACTTCTTCATTCTATTAAAGCAACACATTTTTAATATCTACTGTGACATGCAATCAATTGATTTATATATCAAATATTGAGACACCATGGAGGAGTAAATAAAAAGGCTAGCCTTAGAAGGGGAAGGAATAAAGGAATAAGCATTTACACATAGCTACAATATGCCAGGCACTGTGCTAAGTGTTTTACAAGCATTATCTTATTTGATCCTCACAATAGCCCTCAGAGATAGGGGCTGTTATTATTTCCATTTTACAGTTAAGGAAACTGAGGCAAATAGAGATTAAGTGACTTGCCTGGGGTAATACAGATAGTAAGTGTCTGAGACTATATTTGAATTTGGGTCTTCCTGAGTCTAGAATCACACTATCCACTGAGCCACCTTGCTGCCTGGGAATCAGGAATGATGATGATGATGGTGATGATGATGATGATGATGATGATAACTCACATTTATATATTGCCTACTATGTGCCAAGCACTTTACAAATATTACTCATTCTTATCCTCACAACAACCCAGGGAGGTAAACACTATTATTGACTGAAAACAAACAAACAAACCAAAAAAACCCCCCCAAAAAAACAGAGGTTAAGTGACTTGCCCAGGGACACACAGCTAGTCAGTGTCTGCAGTTGGATTTGAATACATGCCTTCCTGACTCAAAATCTACTGTTCTAGCCACTGTGCCATTGATCTACCGCTAGGAAGACCTGGGTTCAAATCTTGCATAGGACACATACCAGCTGTGTCTCTCAGTGACCTTAATAATTCAATAAGAATGAAAATTACTGAAACATTCTTAATCTTCTTGGTGGCAGAGTTTGAATCCAGTGAGTTCCCTAAACTGCTACATCAAAGGTCTGGATAAAACAATAAATGGGGAGGGCAGCAGCTGATCTCTAGAGCTATGAGAAGATTCTCACTGAGTTTGGAAGTAGCGTATGATTGTGCTGTGAATGAGACCATTCTAGAGAAAAATCAATGATTGTCACTCTACTATCAATGGCTAGGAGGAACGTCATAAGTACAAGAGTGCCCCCTGCTGGATAAATATACGCATTATTAACCTTAAACCTAGAAAGAGAATGACTTCACACAGGTGAAAGAAGGAAAAAAAATGCTTCAAAAAACCTCACCAAGTATAATCATAGTTTCTCCATGGGCATCTACTTTTACATGCTGCTTAAATTTTATAATAAAATGTAGTTAGGGGGAGAGGAGGTGGTAAACCTTAGAGTTCCCAAAATATCCATTTTAAGAATACAACTTTTTGACATTCTACACTCTTGTGACTGAGTGGGGGTGGGGTGGGGGGAATGACAAGGAAGACCTTCAGCTCATTAGCTGAATCTCCTGCAGTGGAAGGATATGAGCAACACTTAAACAGGATGGACAGACATGGATGAGTCGGTGATCTAAATCACTAGGGGAACATCCTAACCATTGAAATCAAAGCTCCACACATCCAGCCCCATTTTCCCCCTGAGCTTCAGTCCCACATCAACAACCTCCAATTGGATAGTGCAACAAAATGTTCCAGAGACATCTCAAATTCAACATGTTCAAAATTGAAATCTTAATCATTCTCCCCAAACCCTTCTCTCTCGTGAGCTTCCCTATTTCTGTCAAAGGTCATACCATCCTTCTCGTGTTCATAGGTAGGGCTTTAGCAACTGAAACAGACATATATCCTTTATCCTAAAGGCAACTGAAGCTGATTTAGTAACGAAAGAGCATGATTAGATCTGTGTGTAAGGAAAATCACTTTAACAGCTATGATGATCTCGATATGAATGTAAGGTTATGAACCTGAGAAGGATGGCATGACCTTTGACACTGAGCCACCTAGACTCAGAAGTTCCAGATTCAAATCTCAGCTCTTCCCCATGCCTCTTTGGTAGACCACTTAAATTCTCTAGGATTAGTGTCCCTAAATATAAGTTGAACTCTGACGATCACCAAAGTCCCTTCCAGCTTGCAATGAAGATAATAAGAATTGCTTGATATAAGGAATTCCATTTTGAAACGGCTCCATTTGAGGACCAAGGAATCTTAGGTGAAGTAAACAAGTTGATTTCTTTTTTTTCAGGGGTGGAGAGGGAGCTGGAGATAACCATGTGAAACACTAGTAGTGATGAACAAGTTGTTTTGCTTTGTAGAAATAAACGCATGGGTATCCTCAGATAAATACCTGTTGATGATGAAAAGAATCTACAATGAAAAATAGATTATGTAGTAAGCCACCCATCAAAAATGAGGTGTAATCTGTTCAAATTCTTAGCTAGAGCCATAAAACCCATCAGAAGACTTAGTGCTACTGGGTGGCCAATAGAGCTGACATTTGCCTTCCCTGCAGTTGCTGAAGGATATTAGAGCATTCCATATTGGCTAGATAGAAGTGCTGATTGACAGAGACTTTCCAGATCACCACCCTAGAGGAGAGACATACAGTTTCCAGCTGGGCCGGGAGGGAACCTTGTCTTGAGGGCCATTATAAAACACTCTTACTGTGAACCCTGGGACTTAGATTGGGGATTCATTCCTAGCGGAATTGGTGTTTGTTTTGTTTGTGTCTAATAAACAGAAATTGTGTGCATTGATAGAAGCCTGAGTCTGGCCAGTGTACTGTCAGTTCTGATCAGTATATAGAACGCTACATCGGTTTTGAGAATGCACTGTGGTTTACACAGCCCTAGGTCCTTATCCCACTTATGTACATTCAAATAATTTATAAAATATGAAGAGGCATTTGCTTCCAGATAAGAAGAGAATAAAACATCCCAGTGTGATTTTTTTGGTTAATGTTTAAATATTTGTTTGATTCCGTAACACAAAATGTCACCTTAAAAATAATCCTCCAAAATAGGTGTATCTTATGTATACTTTTAAGGTCATGCAGGATTTCTTGAAAAATAAGACCAGAGAGGTAACTTTCCCCAGTGACACACTGATTATCAATATCCAGTGAGGCATAAAACAGAGGGAAATAAGGAGTGAGTCATTGTCACAGAGAATAACCAGCTCCAAGTTCATATGGATGAGCGAATGCCCTATGGAGGGTGAAAGCCTCCAGATGCCCCTATTTGTGGTTGGTTCTGTGATGATTATATCAAGGCCTGGAATATTGCTGAGCCTTCTAAATGAGATGCATCAATCATCCTCAAGCATTCAGTCTAATTGTCCACTTGGGAAAAGACCAAATGGATAGAGGATGCTTATTGTCCAGACTCTGACACAAAGTTGGATGGAAAGTCCAAAAAGCTGATCAATTAGGATATATATCTTGTATGGACAACACAGATGGACAACATAGTGGGCCAAGTTAGTAAGTGGGAGAGTCAGAATTAAAACCCAGGGTTCTTGGTCTAATGTTCTTTCCACTAAATCATAAACTGCAGAATCCCCAGCTACTATATTTTTAAAATAAAAAGTTCTAAAAGCTCAATTTTATCCTCCCAATAATTTTTCTTTAACCAAAAATGTTGTCTCTTTCCCCAAAATGTCCCCTCCTCCCAGTCATATTCTTAATTATGTCAGGTCTTTAAAATGTCACTTTTCACTAATGCTACTACCAGCACCACCAGCATAGCTACCACCACCACCACCACCACCACCACCACCTCCACCACCACTACTACTACTGCTGCTGCTGCTGCTGCTACTACTACTACTACTACTACCACTACTACTACTACTGCTGCTGCTGCTGCTACTACTACTACTACTAC